>NW_010293292.1:33486-42796 GCF_000700745.2 Antrostomus carolinensis
ACAATCTGCTTCAGATTTTCTGTTATTTTTGCTAGTTGTACAATAATCATGTTCTTCCATGGTGATACCCATCTGTAAAGGAGTTTTAAGGACGTTTTCAGAAGTGACATCCCTGTTTCTTGATTCTTTGGTTTGAGTTTTAGCTGCAACCAGCTGCTTCTTCTGAATGCTTTTTGAAGTCTTTGATATCTACAAAGTAAAATTATCCAAGAATGTCAGATTTTCTCCTCATTTTTTTTTTGAACATATAAACACATCAAGATGTAAATATTAAGATTTTATATCAATGTCCAGTTTGAGATTTTGGTTAATGTTTACTAATCTTTAAAAGACAATTTCATAGTGAGAACAATATACCTGCCAGCCTCCACAGCAATATTTTAAAAGATTTATGACAGATGTAATTAATATTTTAGCCCCAGATTTGATCTACTATGATTTCTCCTTCTTTGTTCATGAATGTCAAAGCAAATGCGCAGTTTTCTTCATTTTTATCAATAAGCCAGTGTCACTGAACTAGGGCACACAGACATAGTTGAGAGTAGCATGCAACTGGTAGAAATAAGACCTGCCTTTGCAACATTCTTTGAAGTAAGCATGGATGTAAGCATGAAGGAAGCAGCGTGTTTTACCTGCTCTTTGGTTCTTTCTCGCCTCTTCTGTTCCTTGTAATTCTTTCCCAGCTTGAAAGATCCAGCCAGACCATGTCCTCTGACTTGCTCTACCACCTGTTCTGTGATCAGTTTTTCTAGAGTCCTTTTGAGAAGCCATTTATGTCTCTGTATGTCATACCTATATACAGCACTGATGTACTTAAATATTGCAATAATGGATGCTCCTTTCTTCACATTCATTTCTTTTACAGCTGCTAATATCATCACTCGTAAGCCTGTAGAATCAAAGAAAAAAAAAAAACTTAGATAAAATGAAAGTTACCTCAAAGAATGCATATTAAAGGAATTCTAAACATCACATTCATCTAAAAAAAAAAAAAAGCAAAAAAAAAAGGCAGCAGTTCTGACAATGCCTTACTTGAGGTAGCCCTACAAATCCCTGTTTTTCAGTGATTCTAAGACAATATTGAGTAGCAATAGAAATAAATCACTATTTTCTTACTGAAGTTTATAAAAAGACAGTGTATTTCAGTTGAACGCATAAACTCTCTTAAAATGACCTTCAGTTACATGGAGCTCCGTAGCAAAGAGATCCGAGTTGGTAACTTTACTTTCAAGTGTGGGTCACTTGTTTGTAGCGTGCAATCTACATTACAGTGCTCAGCAAAAGAACCATTTCATTCTGCAGAAGTGAAGAGTAGCCTTGAACTGATAGTCAGTGGCCAATATAAGACTTATGCCAAAAGCAAAATATATCTAAAAAGTAATCAGAAATACTTACTAGGATATTGTATTTTTTCCTTCAATTTAAGCTCCACTTCCTTTGTTTTTTTCTTTGTATTTCCTTCTAAAGGTTGTGGTGGAACAAAGAAGTTCACAAGCTTACCCTAATACAGACAACATGAAGTAGTTGTTAGCTCATGTCTCTTCCCATCGATTCTGAACTTCAGTAATCTTCCCACATTTGACAATAAGCATGAGCTGCTATAGATGTGTGCTCTGATTTCACCAATTTGCTCAGATAGCTTATTTTTAGCATAGAGAAGGATACACCATTCAGTTCAGTTTCTTGGCAAATGGTGAGAACAGAAAGAGCAGGCCTGCAAGCCACTTGGGCCCTCCACTACTTCAGAATTAAGTTTCAGGAATCTATAGCTGTAAGTGATCTAGGTTACTGAGGGAGTAGGGAAAATATATATCTAATATATAGCTAGAAGCACAGAAGGAGGTAAGCAATATAGACTGAAAAGCTCTAGTTAGTTGTAGAACAAGTTAGTTTGCCTTTTTAGGGATTGACCCCTCAAAATTTACTCTATTATTAGTGATTCAGGACTAGTGATTTAATTCAAAGAGATGTACGCTCAATAACCAGGATATAGAAAAGAATCCCAAAGTTGGAACAAATGTTGTGCAAATATTTCTAGCATTAACTGTTCTATAGCTGTATGCACTGACATTTCACTCTGCCCTGTCCAATTGGTTGCTCTGCAGATCTCCTTAACAGTAACTGCAATGAAACTCCAGATGCTGTTTGAGTCCTACAGTGAGCAGAAATACTTGGAGTAACTCTGACATTGGCTTACACAAGCCAGGAATCATCCAGAAAGTATCTGTTAAAATAAAGCACTTTTGATTGGCTTTTTTTTTCAGGACATCATACAAAGATATTGTATATTTGAAAACAACAAAAAAACCAGACAATGTGGCCTTCTGGATAAGTAGAATACTGCCTTTTAGCCACAGGCAAGGTCATATAATTCATATTATATGTTCATAAAGATCCCAAACTATAGGCAAGATGTCTGTCCCAGCTACTCATACCATGAAACAGTTTTGTAACTTCAGCTCTTCAAACGCTATGGTCTCTAGCTATTGTTGCCAGCTGATGTCCAGATGCTTTAGTGATAATACTCCCCTCTTCACACTCCTCAGTGCTGACCCTCTGATATATTTAAGAAGAATCTTACTCTCTCTTTGAGAACTGGGACTTTTTAACTGATAAGATTACAAGCAGGCAGGAGATCATTATGAACAGATATACAATGAAACTGGCTGCCATGAATTCAGAAAGATAGAAACCACAGAAGTGGGAAGAGTTTACTTAAGGATCAACATTCTCTTCCTTCAAAGAGAATTTTTTGTTTTAGTGAATGTGCTAAATTTTCACAGGATGCATGATGAGGAAAGCGAAAAGATGAAAAACTGCTGCTAAATAAGCCCATTTATTATATGAAATAGAGGGGAAGCAGAAATCTTAATTCATTGACTTTAAATTGTCCCTATTTTACCACAGAACAGAGGTCTACTGGATGTTCGATACTCACCAATACAATGAAGTGAAGGGGAAAATTATTTCCAACATAGTAAACTAAATTAAATATTTATACACTCCCGGAGTGCGTGGAAACTACCAACAGCCTATTAACAGCACAGCTGCCTGATAACACCCTTCAACAATGGCAAACTATCAATTGCTTCTCATGCAAACCATTCCACTATTTATGCTGCCAAGTATCACATTCTACAAAGCAAAAACTTTCACTGTATTTAAATTCAGCTTTAAATCTGAACCTCTGTAAAACAGAAAACAATAAAGTCAAGAGAAGTGCACCTCCATTAATTCTGAAAAGTATTTTCTTTGTACTGAATTTTACCCTGGTGTTCTTACCTCAGGTAATGCCAGATCATCTTGTTTAATGTCTGGCCGGGTATGATTCAGAATAAGAGCCAGCACTTCTACCGTTTTTCCAAGACCCATCTCATCTGCTAAAATACCTCCAGGCCACTGGGGTCCAGCAATGGGATATTCACGGATAATACTAAAATAGAAGTACATTCCCAAACAAAAGTCAGTAACTATAGAATGGTGTGACAGAGAAGCACATGTTCAGGGACACACAGAGCATAGCTTCAGTAAGGCAAAGTTCGTAAGCTGCGGCAGCATCTTTTATTAGATAAACTGAGATTGACAAAAGCTAGCAAGCTTTTTGGGTGTACAAACCTGATCAAGATTAATATGTATGACAGAAGTTTTTAGATTTTTTCCCCTCCTAATAGGCCTTGCCTTGCTAACCTTAGCATATCATAACATTAGGCTCCAAAAAGTTGAAATATATTTACATTCACATGTAAATATATGTTAAAGATCTGAAAGTTATATAGGGGAAAAAAAATAAAAAGCAAGCTAGCAATCAAAAGGTTTTATTCTAACTAAATTAATGAGAAAAGTGAAACAGAACTAGTAATGCAATTCCCAGCATTAATAAAAAGCATTATACTGCCTCCTTCCTTTAGATTTTAGAAAAATTGGACCAGAAGGTCAAAGCCTCCAATACTCTAATGAAAAAATTGTTACTCTTAAAACCACAAATTTGCACTGAAATAAAAATTTTAAAAAGTTAAGAATGTCTTCAACTCAAGATGTACACATTTACTTGTACATTATATACTCCAGTTTGCCTTTTTTTTTTTTTTCAAATTAGAGGTATCATTTTTCTAATTCTTTATTTGCTAAGTGAAAAACAATAGTTAAAAATTATATTCTCCAGACAAAGCTGCCAATAGGGTTTTCACAAAGTACAAACTTGAGTAAGAGATAACTACAAAAACATACCAGCCAGTAAATGGATTATAGTAGATTTTTACTCCATCCAGAGTGGTGACTTCCCGCCATAAGAAGTGCAGTGCATTTTCTACAGAGAAAGAGTTCATGTTACTATTATGAGGTTTCTCTATAAACAGCACGCTGCGTCAAATTGCTCAGCCTTATTAAGACACCTAGAGACCAAAAAGCAGATGTCTACCTCCACAGTGCCTCATGACCAACAGGATACATCAACTGCTGTTCAGCAAAGTTTAGTTTATCATTTAGTGTACTACACAAACAACAGCTTTTATAAAAATAGTAATGAAATAATTAACAAAGTTTCTAATCAAACAGCAAGAAAACATTACTGCCAACAATACGATGCCACTT
The DNA here is from genome assembly GCF_000700745.2 of Antrostomus carolinensis. Lineage (NCBI taxonomy): Eukaryota > Metazoa > Chordata > Aves > Caprimulgiformes > Caprimulgidae > Antrostomus > Antrostomus carolinensis. The sequence goes on from NW_010293292.1 coordinate 38,077, forward strand.
TCCTCAATTATTGAGGTTTTCCAGACCGATATACTTGCCACTGCTTGGAGTGCTTGTGAAGTTCTCTCGGTGAAGCATCCAGTTCACAGCCTCACTTTGGTATGGCCTCAGAATAGGAATTAATGCAGGATGCTGCACATCTTCTCGCAGTAAGTGGATATCCTGCTGATGGGTGTGCCTTACAAAGTCATAAAGCTCTTCAATATTTTGTCGCTCCAGTTCCATGTCAGATTCTTCCTCATCTTCTTCCAGCTCATCTGCATATACCAAGTCATTCATGAAGCACATTACCAATGAACTTTGGTCAACATTTCAGTACATTTTGCAGCTTTATATACTATAGAAACAATTTCAAGAGATCCTCTCACACACTTTCCTCACTTCATGGGAGGAACGGAGAAATTAAGAGTGATTGCAGAGCATAACTTTGGTCAATGAAGTTGATCTATAATGACACCAATCATTACATGTGCTAAAAATAACAATTTTCAAAACTCACATTCCAGAGCATAATAAATTGACTTCTATATAAACTAAGATTATCCAGAATTTTACAGGGGAGTAAAGACTACAATATAGAACCATAGAATGGTCTGGGTTGGAAGGGACCTTAAAGATCATCTAGTTCCACCCCCCCTGCCATCAGCAGGGACACCTTCCACTAGACCAGGTTGCTCAAAGCCTCATCCAACCTGGGCTTCAACACTTCCAGGGAGGGGGCATCCACAGCTTCTCTGGGCAACGTGTTCCAGTGTCTGACCACACTCACAGGAAAGAATTTCTTAATATCTAATCTAAATTTACTCTCAGTTTATAACCATTGTCCCTTGTTCTATCACTACCTGCCCTTGTAAAAAGTCTCTCCCCAACCTTCCTGTAGGTCCCCTTCACGTACTGGAAGGTACTTAGAAGTACAATATTTTTTCATACAATTGGATGTTTTGTCCACACCTTTCTTGATTTGTTCATTCTCTCACACTTTTTTTTTTCCACTCTCATTAAACAGTTCTATGTACCACAGGGATTTTTAAAAGGACGCTATGGAAGTTTATCTCTCAGTTAATTACTTAATAAACAGTGAATATTTAATTATGCTTTCAACAATTTCAAAATGTAATTAAATTACATACTTTTCACCTCAGTATTTTCTACTTTTGAGAAACAGATGGTATTATAGTATCTAAAAATTCCATTTCCCTGACATGATTCAATAATCAAGTATTCTACTTCATTCCTTCAATGACTGAACTAAAGTTCTGCTATTGCATCTGCAGTAGAATCTTTCTATTTTATCGGCAGGGCAGTTTCCAGATTGCTGTATGAGAACATCTACAACAATGAAAACGTAATCGTTTCCAAATTTAACTCCTGGTTCTTTTGAACAGTTCCTGTGTAAATCAGACAAGTTACTGTAGATCTGTTCAAACAACCCACACGAATCAGTGAAAATTTGTATCTACTCCCAAAAAGGTAAGGACTCAGACTTCTATGTGCTCCAGTGCCTTATCTGTAGAGAGGGAATATTACCACCTTAATTTGATCATAAACTAATTAATGTATGATTAAAAGGTCAGACAACAGTATGGAGCAAATTACCTAATAACATTATATTGAAAATAAAGTTACTCTAGATGGCAGGAATGACTTACCATTTTCTCTTACATTTAAAACTACTAAAGAAAGACACATTTTAATAACAAAAATTACTCATCAACATTCAACTGAATGGCATTACCTGGAATTAAAAAACTATAGAACTTTTCCATGAGTTTCTGAATCAGCTGATTAGCTTTTTTGGGTCTTCCCCCTCCATCACTGAGAAACTCTGGTTTACTTAGTCCAGCTTCCAGAAGGTAAATTCCAACCTGTGAAATGGTTATACAGTTAATAATTTAATTAACTGTTAGAATGGCAAGAATAATATAAACAAAAGAGAAAATAACAACAGTGCTTTGAAAGTTTGTACAGTTAATAATTTAATTAGCTGTTAGAATGGCAAGAATAATATAAACAGAGAAAATAACAACAGTGCTTTGAAAGTTTGCAGATCTAGACAGATATATAATAAATCTAGTAAAATCACCATATAGAGGATACAGTAAATAGCAGCTAAAAGCTCCTTTGATTCCTTTGGATAACGTATTACTAAGCACAACACTAAAAAGAGATTTTTAGGAAAAAACATGCTGAAAATATTTACACAGTATGTATGTTCATCATCATATAAAAATATACGGTAGCTGCCAGACTTTGTTGTTCAGAGGTTTTTATTTTACATTTCAAAGAAAAAGAAGAACTTTCAAAGTGTAAAACAAATATATGAACCCATACCTTTAAAGCTTGAGCCTCTCTGGGTCTTTGATAGAGTCCAATGATCTTTTTCTTTTGCAACCATCTCAAGCCTTCCAATATTTCACCACATAAGGTTGGTTCCACCAAAATACATTGTTCATAAGCACCCAAGTATTCTTTTGTTTCATTACCACACTCTTCTTCACTTCTTTCATGAACACAGACTTGCAGCTGATCATCAGTGTCTCCTCTCAAAGTAAAGCTCCTCTCATGGAATTTGTCAGTTAGAATTTGCTCAGAGGGAAGACGAAGAGCAAACTCTCCCAACAAAGCTTTCCAGGACCCATCTGCACGGTACGGCAAGACTATAATATTGAGCTGTACTGACACAGGAGCCAACATGGAGTAAGAGTCGTCTTCATCGTTAACTGTCAAAAACGTAACAGATTTTGAGCCACTGCCTTCTTTTTTAATTAGATCTTCATCAGTGCTATCATCATCTATAATGATGAAGGATGCAGAAGAAGTGCTTGGACCTGGAACGTGGTCCTCATCAGTAATTTCATCATCTAACGTTATCACCTCATTTCTCCTGTCTTCATGCATATTCCAGCAGAGCATTTTCTTTTTCTCCTCATCTATTTTTGATGGAGGTGCGCGTTTTCGACGACTACTCATTTTGTCGTTTTTCTCAACGGTATTTTCAGTCTCTGTGAGATTAAGTAAATCAGTCAGCAATGAGTATTACAAAATCAAACGCTCACACTGAACTTTCCCTATGCAGTAGCTGCTAAATTTGCAAAAGGTCTGGACACAGACTTATGCACTAAGAAATCTAACTTCAAAGGTAAGTTTTACAGAGCCTCTCCTGTCCCTGTGCCATCAGGCAGAGCTGGGCAGGAAGCATCTGCCTTGAACTATAACTTACGATTTTGCCAGACAGCTACAGACAGAGATCAACAAGAATGCTACCTTCCACAACTGTTACTTAGAATCTTGTGGGACAGATATAAAATGAGAAGCAGTGGAATCCCTGAAAGGTAGCAGTGGAGGGAGACTGCAAAAGAAACTCCACAAAAGTGCAGGAGGTGCAGGAGATTGAGGTGGGAGGTGTGGGGAAAATACACACGCAAAATCCTTCTGTCCTTTCAAAGTCTACACTGAGACAAAACTTTAAGCAAACTTGACACAGGTTTAGTCTGAAGCTGTCATGACAAGAAATATGCTTTACAGACTAAACGATCAAGTTCTGTCCTTAGAATTCCTTAATCATCTTCCTACTAATATTGAATACTTTATTTCTCCAGGAAACTGTATCCTGGGACCTGGATATACAAATTGCTTGCAGAGCAGCCCTTACTTATTCTATTGTGCATTTCAGTGGGACCAATGAGCAAACTAAAGGCACAGTCTTACTTATTTTTACTAACTGCAAAGCTAAGTCAAGATACGCATCCAACTCCTTGACTGAACTTGAACAGATTTTATGGATAAAACACTGGAAAATAAAGTACAGGTGCTAAAGAATACACATGAAAAAAGCAGATTATGGAATATTAGACACATCTGGGAAACTAATGACTGCATATTCAAAACCACACGCTCATACTTAAACACTCAAACAAGTAGTAACCTTTTTTTAAGTCACTGTTTTTATAAGGAGTCTGAACACAGCAATAGATTTATGACATCATATTACGAAGCTTTGTCAGCAAAGATATGAAAATATTTAGATATCCATGTCAATTCAGCTTCTGCATACAACTCTAAAAGAAATATACAGAGATGACAGGCAAGTATTCTAAGCTATAAACCCAATGTCCCACATGCTTATGTTAAAGGGGTTTATGCTGGAACAGGGCAAAATTCCTAGAATCCTAAATGATTTTAAAAGGGTCCTCTAGTCAAAAGAAAGAAAACAAACCAACCAACCAACAAACGAAACCAAAACAAAAACCAAACCCAACAAACGAACAAACCAAAACAAAGAAAACCCCAAACAAATCCTAAGTTTTACAGTTCATGGAAGTCAAAATAAATATTCATGAATATACAAATCTTGCTGCTGGTGAAGTTCAAACACAACAAAATTGGAGAGAAGAAACACGTGAGTTTTCGAAAACACTGCTCATGCACACAGAGTGCTGACAGTGAAGGCACCAAAACCCAAGGGCGAGCACAGGTAACATCGCACTTACACCGGCGGAAGGAGGATTTCGGCATCAGCAGGTCCCACCCGCGCACCAGCTTCACAGCCGCGCTCCCACGGAGACCCGAGCGGGAATCGCTCTGTTGGAGGAGGTCGCTGCGATGGGAAGGGACAAACCTGCCAACCGAAGCAGGTGAAGGAACCTGCAGCGCTCGGAGGGGGAGCAGAGCACCCAGACCAGCGCTGCCCCCTCCTCCCGCACCCCCGGTGCCACCGCCT
>NW_010293293.1:0-11037 GCF_000700745.2 Antrostomus carolinensis
GGCTCCGCGCCCCAAGCAGGGCACGGCCGCGACCTCAGAACCCAGGCAGGGATGCCAGGATCGCTTGCGGTGAGCGGGTACTGGGTACTCTGCGTGTGTGTGTGTGTGGTATGGCAGAGCTCTGGCAGCTGCAGGCTTTTCTTTCGCCTTCCTAACGATCTGTGCGTCCAGAATTTCCCCTTTCCAAAAATTTGGAAAATGTGTCAGATCGCCAACAGGAATTTTTCTTTCCTTCTTGGCTTCTGCTTCAAAAATTAGAAGATTCTACAGTATCTGTTAGAAAATCGCAAAGTGTTTCAGGCTGCAGTTTATCACCCAGCCTTTCTCAGTGTCCCTAGACAGCAGAAATGGTGTGATTACAGAATAAAACCAGCCAAATAACTTGAAAAGCATGAATAACTACTTAAAGAGTCAGAGCAAAAACCAGACAAACAACATTTAGTGTTCCTTTCAAAATGAGCCCACAATTACATATGAAAATGACAAAATAATCTGATGCTTTTGAGATGATTGTAATTACTTTAAAATATAATAACCATGAGAAAATGTTACAGGTTTGGCAGGGAAAGGAAAATGCGTACTTTTAGAGCTGAAAACTCTGACTAGGATGGCATTTTCTGAGTGCCGAAAAATAACTGGCAACAATTTCTTCTTGTGGTAATCTAATAATTTGTACATTTAAATTGCAAGGTGTGCATCATGCCCTGCTGAAAGCAGTAGCTTGAAGGCTTTGATATAGAGCACCACAGTGTTCACATGGCTTACCTGTTGATATTATACTTAGCAATTTAATTAAAAGGGACAGGCACACGATGGGCTTCTAGTTTGATTTAGAGGGAAAGGAAGTATTTAAACTGTAGGATTAACTAATTTGCAAAACCTTTGCTATGTTTGGAGTCTTAATTTTCTATTTTTGTTTTGAAATAGTAATTTTGCTTGGAATTAATGACAACGGTGTGATTGCTTGGCTACAGCCCTTACTTGTGCAAGTTGCTGTGGGTTTCTATGGGATTACTCCTACAGGTCGTATTCTGATGACTCAGGGTAGCAGGATTGGGCCCATTGTCAGTTCCAGTGAACGGCACTATGTGGGGATGTGCCTGTTGGCACTAATGAGAGGTCTTTGACTTTGGTAGGAGAAGAACCTGGGGCTAAATCCAGATCTCTCATTTTTTCAGCTATTGCTACTTGGGTCACTGAACCCTGATCTTGCTTTCCCTGAGGTCTGCTGTAAAATATGCACCAACTTAAGTCCAACCAAGATGAGCTCCTCTGTGTGACTGTAGTTTTCCATTACCTTAGGATGAGTTGAAGCTACTCAGCATTGTGGAGATCAGGGCCCCAGTGAACAAGGAGGAGGATTGTATCTGCAACTATCAAGAAAGTAAATACATAGAAAACTGTTACAGAGCTATGAAATTTAGAAACTTATAATAAAGCTAAACAGAACCTTATTTTAAAATGCTGGTGTGCTGAGCCAATAATAAGTTATTTGAGTTCAAGGAATATGTAATATTTACCTTGGCTTGTTTGGCCAAGCCTTTTAAAATATAATTTTATTAACTAAAAGTAACCTCCAGAAAGTACAGATTTGTCTACCAGATTCTACACACCTCAGTGCTTGTATGAATCAAATATCAATATGTCTACAGAAACTACAAGCAATAAGGATATAGGAATTTCTCGGCACATTCTATAGGTGTTTTTAAATGGATTACAGCCTGTAAATATATGCATGAACAAAGTGTACCTTCTGCTCTTAAATTCAATGTGCTATGGGTGAAGTAGCATTAAATTTAGAATTGTTCTCTTCTGGTGAATTTAAATCTCTGCTTCTAGTTTTAATCCAGCACTTTTAATCAAGTAGTTTCTGTCTTTCCGTCGTTGTGGTACAGTTTGTTGTCTGGATGTGCAGCAGACATATGGGAGAAAAAGCAATATGATTCTGTCATGTAGTAGTGGTTTTACTCGCTGCTTCATCTGAGCTCATGGTTTAGATAAACACTTGCCAAACCCACTGTGGAGGAGGATCTCATTATTTCACGTTTAAAGACATATGCTCCTGCTTCGTGAGGGTTTCTGTGAGTAACTGGTGTCTGTGTCTGTACTCGCTGATGATGACTAGCATTGCTTACCCCTATAGACTTAAGCAGCATTTGTAACTGGTACTGGCATGTTTTACACTGAGACTTAGTTTAAAAACAAACAGAATGCTTACTGCTACTGAACAAGAAAATATTTTTTCTTTTATTATTATTTAAACTTTTATTCCTCTCCCCCATGGATATTTAAACGCTCTATTGAGTACCTTCAGCAAGCACATTTGTTTTAAGAATTTTCTTCTTTCTGCACTGACTTCCACACTGGATATGGGAAAAGCCTTTTACCATGAGGATTGGCACAGCTCCCGAGTCCTGCTTTCTGTCAGCGAGGAAAAAGCACTGGTAGCTGAATTAAAATGGGTTTTTTCTCTCTGGAAGGTGTGAACTTTCACAGGGATGACAAAAAGAAAGAGAGAGAAGTGGGTATGGATGAAGAAGGCCAGATGCTCTTGAAATAGTGGAAAAGTAAGAGACAGCAAAGAGAAAGTGGCTGACCTGGGCAGTTTGACTTCCCAAAGGAGGAAGGGCTCCGTGGGGTAGCACTATAGCCCTCTGGCTTGGCTCCCTGCTGTGCCACAGACTTGCCATGGGACTTCAGAAAAGATGTTTTGGTTGATATCAGGGGGACTAGAAGCCTTGCTGAGGGATTGGACTTGGCTTTTTGTGTCTCAAGTGCACAGATAGAAAGGAGATAAAAATGCCTCTCAAGTAAATGGGGCTAATAAAAGGCCTTTTCAGAGATAAATTGAATGGGATAATTGAAATTTAGCTTAAACAGGTGAAAATTAGCACTACAGATCCCTATGTACTTGATTAAGGTTTATCTCTGCTTTTCAGGGTCAGTTCAACTAGATAGTGTATGTGTAAAATTAATTTTGACCGACATTAATAACAGTTTCATAAAGCTGCTAACTTACTCTTTGAAAAGAAAAAAGTTGATCTTTGCCTGCCAAATAATACTATAAAATATGATAAAAATAGAAAGTGAAAGATGATAGAAGTGAGTGATAGCACATAAATGTGTTGCTACAATGGCAACAGGAGCAGGAAAGCAAATGGAGACAATTTAATTATTTAAGAAACAATAAATTAGAAGTCTGGTTATAAAGTGACAGCAAAAGGAGAGACAAATAGAATAAAAAGCAACTTGGGAAAGGGAAACAATGCATAAAGAAAGTAGAAAATGGACTGGAAGGGATCAAAGGGGCAGGGGATGGATTTAAAACTTCTGTGGAGTTTTCAACTGGGAAGTGTTATCTATATAAATCTGTCTGTTGCAGTGCTTGCATAACAACCTGTATTTCACTCAAATTGTGGGAGTCTGGCATAGAACATTCTTCTGGGGGGTCGCTTCATATTCCTGCTTCATCCTTTGGATGCACAACCTCACTTAATAGGGCATGTGTTTTTAAAGGTGGCATGCCTTAGTGACGGGCTGTCTTTAGAGGCTGTCCACTTTATGAACGTTGTTAGTTTTAGTGGTATTATCATTTTCTCTTTTGTCAAAAGTTGCAGTGAAAGTTACCTCTTCCTCCAATAAATAATAGCATTGATTTTAAAGAGAGTTTTTTGCAGTTTACTAAAACTGGGTTACATACTTTTGTAACTGTACTAACTAAGAATATTTTCTATATAAAGATCGTGAGTATTCAGCATTTCATTAGAGTGCTTGAACAACTGAGTATTCAATGTGCTTGCACTGGGAGTTAGTGGGACGTGTGAAAAGCATGTGAGGGGTTGTTTCCCTCATCTAGATTACAAATGTGTATCACTTTGGCTGAATTTGCTTCATGCAAAGTATTTTTGTGATACTTACAAAGTATACATTTTCATGTGCATGTGAATAATTTGCAGCAAAAGGGTGAAGCCTTCGGACATACAAATGAGTCTGTGCTGTTTGCAATTGTAAAGGCATTATAATTAAAAAGAAACAAAAGCACTGGTGTTCGGTTCATGCAAGTACTCCTTCTCCTTTAGGAACAGAGGGAAGTACTTCTTCCTCTTAGAACTAAAAAAAAAATTATATGAAGTTGCTTGCTAGGTCATATGTGGTTAAGCAAGCAATGGTGGTTACATATTTTACTGATGAAACTTCAGCTTATGAACATTAAAACCAAAGTAAGCTTAAGCTACTGGGGTTTTAATTCTTGACTTTTTTACCCATTTTTATTTTGTGTTGAGTAATGAAAATTGACACAATCTATTTAACTTCCATTTAAATTATTTTAATTTTTAATTATTCATGCAGCAGTATTTGTGTATTGTTTTCAATACACTCTTACCTTAAAAAAAAAAAAATCCACCAAAATACCTTTTCATACACTCCTAAAAACAGATTCTATAATGCTTTTTTTCAGTCTGAAGTTTTATTTTGAAATTATGATGTTCTGTTATACTTTCCTCTTTTGAGGCAAAAATGGTATTTGCCAAGAGCAAAAATCTTGAATCAATATGTGCAAATGTAGGAGTTCCAGAAGAGGGAAAATACTCAAAGGCCAGAGACCATTCACATGACCAGGAATCAGTAAATCCAGGGATCAGTCTTTATAGCAAGTCTGGCAAGGGTTTGAATTTTTTTTTTTTTTTAATAGATGTACTACAAACGGTCTTTAAAATTTATCTTGATTCTTCTGTATTATTAAACATAATTTATTGTTATTAGTATCAAAAGAGAGAATAACCCTTAGTTCTTTTCTCCTGAAATGGTTAACAGAGTACAGCTATTGCCACCTTCAAACAGTCTGATAGTGTTTCTAAACATCCTTTTTGCCCCTGTTTTCAGCTTTGTTGACACAGTCATTGAGATGAGAATTGGTGACTTTTGAACAGTCTATTTTTAACAAAGTTTGTAATAGAGCATTACTATTAATGAATACATGCCAGTCCCAGTCTGCACAAGCACTAGAAGGGAAGGCATGTATCAGAGAACTGCTTTTAAGCACTCATTTTCAAGTTTTGCTGTTTTCTGGGTGTGCCTGGTCCTGTTCTGTAGGTAAGAGTATTGCTCTTCATTCTGTTGCTGCAAGGATATCTCTGCTTTTTTAAAAGTGGAGAGCTTCCAAACTTTCAAAGAGTCTACATCACATTGTAGAATGGGATCTTAATGGAAAATTGTTGTTTTCTAGGATCTTCAAACTTCCCAAAATATCAGATCCCAGTATTTCTCAAATCTTCAGTTGACGCTTCTTGCACACAGCAAACAACTGAAGCACACCACTTCAAATAGAATAAGAATGTCTCAGCTTCCAACTTAGAAGTAGCAGGTGGATGACAGCATGCAGAAAATGGGCAATCCTTTCCCTATAAGTACGTGTTGAGGCTGCAAAGCTGAGACGTCGTGTCCCTAGAGACCAGATTTCTGATCCCATTCTTGGTTTTAAGCAGACTGTTGTCATTGCAGGGTTAATAATTTCTGTTAAAAAAATATGTATTGATCATTCACTGTTTTGCGGAATCTTTAACAGTTTTTGCCCTTTGATAGAAGACATTGTGTAAGTATTCCGCTCATCATTTTTATTGATTACTGAGTATGCTTATTGGCAGCTTTCATGCATAAATACTTGTTTTGCTAGAGTAGGGAATGACAGGATTTAGACATGTAAGAAACCTAAATCTTTGGCTCAGAAAAAAATCCTGATGGATACAAATGGTATTTCAATAACTTTCAATCCAAAAACTTTTCTTGCAGAGTGACATGACTGTTGTTCTTGCCAGTCATGGCAGGTGCTGTGTCTGTACAAATACTGCCTAATTTGAACCCATGAAGCTTAACGTTTTTTTTCCCCACTATCTAGCACATTTTCAACAAATTTTCTCAGTTCTTTAAGCAAGTGTGAGGCAGCACTGTGGAACAAAATGGACAGAGGCCAAGCAGTTCCTTAATTATAGCAGATTTTTTTTAACACATTGAACAACAACAGTCAACTGTGCAGTGTCAGTAGCATTGCAGCTTCCCTTGGTTGTGAGCAAAAAAAAAGAAAACAACAAAAAATTTGTGTGAATCCATTAAAAATTGAATCCATGCTCTTGTATTGTCTAATATCATCTCAGACCTTCTCATTGTCATGCTGCATGAACAACTATGAGCGTATCAGCTGTGTGCTGTTCTTTTGATCTGGATTGTGCAGCAGTAATTGATGTACCCTCTTGCACTCAGTCTTTGTTGTCTGGGAACAGCTCTTTCTCGCAAGCTTGCCATAGGGATATTTGCTCTTACACCTTTGCCACTGATTTCGGTTCACAAATATGTATTTATTTTTTCACATTCAAAAAGCTGTCATGCTGTGTATCTTTCTTGATATGAAATCAGACTGCAGATCAGATCCAATAAAAGATATTTTGCATTAATTGCAGGATGAGTTTGTGTAAAAATACCATTCCAATTTGGACTTTCTGTATAGCTGTATCACTGCACCATAATCATACTTCCAAGACTTTGTCCCTTCTCCAAAAAAGAACTTAGCCTTTCCTGAGAGAAACTCTCTCCATGCAGTGTCAGCTCCATCCAGTGTCATCTTAGTATTTTTTTCACTGTGGCATGCATGACTTGGCAGGCAATGCTTTGAAGATAAGTAAATTGCTTTAAAAAGTTTATAGATGTTTGAGTTAACTGGGGAATCATTAGAAAAACATGAGGTGAATCAGGGCACTGCAGGTTGCACAGGTCCTTTATTTTCCTTATACTGTAGAGATGCAGAGCAGGTGAGCTCTGGTTTCCTGTGGGCTCCCCAAATGGAGTCTTGCTGATGGGAGTTACTGCGTCTTGGTTGATTGTCATTTTAATGAAGCAGTTTTAATAATGTGAGCCAAAACTGCTTGTTTTAAATTTTGTTCTAGAAGCTGTGGATTGCAGCTTTGAATCCTGAGCGATCGCTTACGCTTCTGCAAAAGGAGACTAAAATACTATCGGGCCTGCGCTTCATTAATGCAGAGCAATGGGGAACGAGGGGCTTCATTCTACGACCGCGTGTTCTTCCATGCACTTGACTGCTTCAAGTTTCCTCAATTTTATTTGTTTTTAAAAATAATATTATTATTACCTTTCTTCTAAAAATATTTAAGGCAAGTAGTTAAAAGGCTGGTGAATTTAATGAATACCTGCTTTGTAGTAGAAATGACATTTTTGTGAGTGCAGATGTGATGTGTGTATGCAGGAGCTAAAGGAGCTCTGAAAGCATTTGGTCTCAGTCCTTCCGATGTTGTTTCTTCATTTTGGAGCAATCAGTTGCAGGTAAAGGGCACTGACAGGGTAACTTTTTAGTGACTTAAATACAACAGCTGTCTGAGAAAGATTTAGTTTCTAAGAATCAGCTATCGGGGAAGTGCACTTCACTATTGCTATCTAGGAGAAAAAGCATGTTTGTTTTGTAATTACAGATATTGAGCTTGCTGTGGCCAGTTGATGTGAGTAGACATAGGCTGACTGTGGAGGTGGAAAGTTCATGGTAGTAAAAATTGGAGACTGATGAGAGATGGACTTCTTCCTAACACTGACACTGTACTTAGTTTTACTGTTTCCACCCATATGTTCTTGGAGTTACCTAGCGGCACCTTGGATAGAAGGGTTGCTCCTGGAAATAGTTCCCTTTTGGTCTAAGAAATTAGCTATAAACTTTGTCCCTTCTCTGGTATGACTGGGACAATATGCTTTTATTTGACAAGTTAATAATTGTACCTAAACTTCCTTTGAAAATGTTTTGCACTTGGATTTTATTAGTCTTGAATATATTACTTTTTCAAAAGAATTTTTATAGTTCTTGCTAAATAAAGAATGAACCTAGAAAAAGGAAATTAAAAGCAAGTGCTCTCTGTCTTCACTTCCAACACAAATTCAATATAAAAAAAATGTGTAATTTTTTTTTTCATCATTTTCACACCAGGATGGAGGAAAAAAGCCTGTCTTTATAAACCTTTTGAAACCTGCTTCCTGTGCCATCACCACTACTTTTTCAGATTAGAGAGGAACAATGTATTCCTCAGATTCGATAGGGAGAATATTACTGTTCAGTGACTGTGATAACAAGCAAAGAGAACACTGGGCTGAAAGTCAGGTGCCCTGCTGTCCTGCGGCAGCGGCCGCGCTGACATCTCACTGGCAGTGTTGCAGAAGGAAGTGGGCGTTTGCAGGCTCCGTGGGACCCCCATCCCTGCAAAGGCAGGGTGCACCTATGGCCACATCAGACCATGGCTTTAGGGCACAGCTCTTTACTTCAGGGGCTCTGTGGGACATTGTAAAGCTCACCTTGCATCTTTACACTGTGTTGTAGTTCCCCTTGCTGGTGAAAGCCCTTTGGTTTTTCATTAGGGGTTTGACCTTGGGTTCGTTTGAAGGGGGAACTTGATTTCCATGCCCATCCAGAAGAAAACCCACCACCACCACCAAAACCCCAAACCAACTAAACAAAAGCACCAGCCTCTGTCAGTGGTTATTCATCAGATGTGACGGGGTCAGTGGTCCTCAGTTTAGGCTTGCATTTGTTGGCTTGGGGGTGGCATGGAAGGGAAGTGCTGTCTCTGAAGAACTGGAAGGATGTACCAGATAAAATAACTGTGGAAGAAGGCTCATCTGAAGAGATGAAGGGCAGAAAGATGAGGACATGCTGAAACATTTCCTGTAAGACTTGTACCTCTGGTGAGAAGAGAAAGATAAAACATCCCGCTAGTGCTAAAGCATATCCTCGCTAAGCCTACAATGGCTTTCTTGGTAGCCCTGATGGAGGCATTTTCCTGGGTCCAGAGAAAATGGGCATTTTGGGTGTGCAGAGGGCATGAGGATTTGTTAGGGCTGAGACATGGACACTGGTACAAAGGACAAGTTGTGGAGCTCCTAATCCATCCAGGGAAGCATCTCAGACAGGAGCTCTGTGTCTAGGCATCTCTGTGAAGGGCTGACAGCTATCAGCAGTTAACAGGCTTCCCTCAGAAGTCATAATCTTAAAAGTCTGTTCAAGAGCTGAGCTTTTCTACAAAAGAGGAGTTTCTTTATAGGGTGGGTGGCTGGTCCAGAGTATTGATGATAAGTTTTCAGTAGCTGCTGCTGCCAAACTTAGTTATGCTTACCATGCTCTAAAATACCACCATTTGAGTTTTTAACATGAATATCGTCAGTATGAGTCAGTTATTTTTAATTGCCATGGTTTGCATAAGGCCTTCAAGGTTGTGATTTAAGACTTCAGGAGGTCTTCTTCAAAACCTTACTTAAAAAAAGTGCTCAGTTCTTTTCCTTAGTGAGTGGCATGCTGTAGGAGAGGGTGGGTAGGTGAGATTTCAGTGTTCTCAGCAATGGGGCAGTCCCATGTGGTATTTTGCAATGCGGATTTTAAATCTGTAACTTACCAGCCATTCATCTTTTTTTTCCTAACCTTCCCCAGAACTAACCTTGTTCTAATTTTTCTCTGAACCAAAGTGATGTTTAAAGAACAAAGTCCATTACAGATGTTATCACAACAAAGAAAAGAGTTTTAGATGTGAGTCAGTTTAGGAGGTGTGAAAAGGGAGGAACATACATCTTTCCCTTCTCAGGGGAAAATGGTCATTCTGAAGAAGGTGGTAAGGTGTTCTCAAGTGGTAAATTAGAAAAGCCTTCAAAAGGCTTAAACAAGTACAGCACGTCTGCATTTCCTAATCAAGGGTGGAGAAATGTTTTATTATAGCATAGCAGTGCAGCAAGTTAGTAAAAAGTAAACTTTTTGTGTAATTTTCCTTGCAAATATTTGGTATTTTGCAATGCAGATTTTAAATCTGTAACTTACCAGCCATTCATCTTTTTTTTCCTAACCTTCCCCAGAACTAACCTTGTTCTAATTTTTCTCTGAACCAAAGTGATGTTTAAAGAACAAAGTCCATTACAGATGTTATCACACCAAAGAAAAGAGTTTTAGATGTGAGTCAGTTTAGGAGGTGTGAAAAGGGAGGAACATACATCTTTCCCTTCTCAGGGGAAAATGGTCATTCTGAAGAAGGTGGTAAGGTGTTCTCAAGTGGTAAATTAGAAAAGTCTTCAAAAGGCTTAAACAAGTACAGCACGTCTGCATTTCCTAATCAAGGGTGGAGAAATGTTTTATTATAGCATAGCAGTGCAGCAAGTTAGTAAAAAGTAAACTTTTTGTGTAATTTTCCTTGCAAATATTTGGATACTAATGAGAATGTTTACAGTCCCTAAACTTTTACTGTTTTGTTTTTATCTTACTGTTTCCCTTCCCTTTTAATTGCTGCTGCTTTTTGAAAGTTACGTTTTCCCCTCCCTTAGAGGTGTCAGCTATAGAGGACTCTTCCCATGCACCAACTTAACGCCTCGTGTGGGCTGAGGGTTACCTGGAGCAGGGCAGCAAAAGATGTTCAGTGCAGGTGCCTGGAGCTGGACCTCCTGTACCCCAGCCAGAGCTGACAGGTGGGTTTGCTGGGGGGAGTGGGATTCTTATGAAGAGAGGAGCCACTGGAATGTGCATAGGTTCAGATCTGAAACCAGAGTTGTACAGAGGTGTTCCTGTTACTGATTAGGTTGCTATTTGTTTTGGAAACATCAGTATTGTGGGTTTTGTTTTTGTTTTTTTTTACTTGAGAATCACTCACATTTAAAGACTTGAGGTAAATCTGCATAAATCTGAGCTCGATGAAATTGCTTTGATTAAGGTGAGTGTAAACCATAATAGATTTATGTCCATAATGAACATGCTGGCTCAGTTTGTGATAGACTTATGCAAAATCATAATGAAAACACAAATGGATGTTATTCATACTGATTTGAACACAGCATGTGTCCAAATGGGAAGCAAGGTATTGTTCCTAACTTGCAATACAAAAATACTTGAAATAACTATTTCTGAGACTTCAGTATTATCTATTGAATTCATATCTACCCTTGTCATCTGACAGGCTACTAAAACAAGATTCTACTCAAAATTATAGAAGTGACAGTCATACAATGCATTTCATT
>NW_010293293.1:11066-27036 GCF_000700745.2 Antrostomus carolinensis
GAGATTGGGATCTTGCTTCCGTTGTTCAAGGACAGTCCTTTGGAAAGGATTTGCAGAAATCTGTAGTTGTGCCCATTAATCCCCCTGCAAGTATGGTAAAATTTTGCTGTTCTGTGGAAACAGCATTTCTATCTTGTTCTCTCTTTTTCAAACCCCAGCACTCGCGTTGTGCTTGCAGTGAATTCCCTCTGCCACTGCCACAGACTTGTGGCTGTGTAGAATTGCTTCTGTGCTCTCTCAGCCTCTGACCCCTGTGGCATTATACAGTTGGCTTGGAAAGACTTAAGAAATCCTGTGAGATCCATTCCACTAAAAGTCACTCTGTAAATGTTAGACAGGGCTGTTGTTTTTGCACTAGTACATTTTATTTTAAAGCCCTACCTGAACTGCAGTCAATGATACTGTTTCATAACATTGAAACGGAGGGAGAGAGTGTGAGATGTGCTGAGCTGTCAGTGGAGTTTGCTACTAACACTGTCTTAGCTAGGTGCCGTAGCTGTGTCTGTGCTGTGAGATGGATGTGCTCTGTGGGCTCCTGGTTCCTGTCAGTGCTCAAACCCCTGGTCACAGTGCAACCGCCCTCCTCCATGGCCCCATCTCTTCTGGGAAGGAACCAGGCACATCTGCTGGCAGGGCTGGGCAGCAGAGTGCCCAGAGTCCCAGGCCTGTCCTGGTGGTCAGTGGCCCTGTGGCACTGCGAGTCCCATGCGGCAAAGGACATTGTCCTTCCTGGCCCAAGAAAACTGGGTTGAAGTCTGATGGGTTCTTGGCACCATCCAGTACATAGCAAGGACAGGGCTGAGGAATGTAAAGGGAGGGTACTCACAGCCCCTTGGTCTCCAGGCAGTGGGTGAAGCTCTGGGGTCTGGCCCATGGTGGTGTAGCTGATGGCCTTGCCATTTGTGACAGCGAAACAGGGTGTACATGGCGATGTATGTTGCTGTATGGAAAGGCCGGTATGACCTTTTTGTTTCATGTTTGATACAGAACCATAGGAAATAATCTTCAGCCTATAGGCAGATACTGTACTGACCACTGCAGGCACGCTCATTTGAGCAGGTAGCATCTTTGACTCATACCCGTCCCTGCAAGTGTGAAGGATATATTTCATACAGGTGTCCCACAAATAACTGAAGAGCTTGAATAACTGAATAATTCTTATTTAGAAATGTGTTGCACTGATAGACCCGAGCAGAATGAAATTACAGTCAAAGAGCCCTGCCCTGAGCTGTTTACTTTTCTTCTTGGTTTCTGTGTGTTGTGATCCTACTGAGACAACAAAGCAAATTATGAGAAGTGAAGAAGTGAAGCAGAAGATACAATGAGATGTATTATTCACACCTCCAGTATGCCATTAGACATTTTTACCTACTTCTATTTTTTGGAAAATTTTCAGAAAGAAGACTTTTATGTATTTTTTTTCCCCACACTAAATGGATTGTAGTGTATTAATTTTTGCCATTGCTTAATATAGTAGGGGAGTTGGAAATACTGAAATTCCGTGTGAATTATTTATGTGTCCAATTTGCTGTTTTGAATGGAGGATCAAGGATGTTAAAAGCTGTTAATTACTACGAATTTTATTGTACTGACTATGGTTGTAGTAACAGGCCACATAGGCTCTGGAGGGGAACCTAGTACCCAGCGGTCTAAGGGCACTTCTGGGAGGGAGGAGGGAATGTGCTGAAATGCTCACTGTTGAGCAGTGAGGTTACATCTAGATGTTTTGTCATGTTACCAGAGAGGTGTGATGTTTTTCCTTCAAGGCCTGAAGATGAACAGCTTTAGTTATGTTTCTTCTGGTGTGTCCAGAACAGAAAAAAGAATAGAACAAAAGTTACAACGCTGCAGTATAGCATCTTCACATTTTTTATTCTGTGTCCTATATTCAAGGGATTTCCTAGCAAGAATAGAAACATCTGCAATAACAACTCCTATTCATGTTAATCTTTTGCAATCAGCATGCAGTCTGAAATAATTACAATGAATACACCCTCTGCTCCAAACACTCACAACTTGCATTTATTTCAGGCTGCTTTGTCTCAGAAGTCTGAGAACATAATCCCTCATCCTGCTCTGCTTCATCTGCTTTGCATGAATTTATCAACAGTGCATTTTGTGAGCTTCATTAACAATGATCATGCCATAATAAATTAAATAAATCTGGATTTTTTTAATTAAAAAGTTAACAAAAAAAAATCAAAGCATAATAAATTTAATTAGATAACATTTTCCTGTAATAAATTTGCACACAAGGTGTGTAATGAAGTAGGCTGGTGTAAAATCTGTAATCTGAAGGTTTTTTTAGCCTTCATAGCTTTAGTAATTTAATCTGCAAAAATATTTTTCTTTTTAAATCTTTTTGAAAAATACTGTGTCAAACATACCTCGTTGTGCAAAGGATTATGCAAACTTAGCAGAAAAACACTAGCTACTGACAAAGACATGACTAAGAGTTTGTTTGAACCTATGAAGACACATCTTCCAGCCTTTCCTCTGTTTCTTTGAGAGCTGCTCAGCCAAGTCAAGGCCATTTTCTCCAGCCTGGCAGTGGCCCTCCAGCTCCATTAATTTATTTGACTCTCGGCAGAATTGGGGGGTATTTTTGGTTGAAGGTATGGAGTATAAAGAGCACCTTCAGAGCCAAGTCTCTATGCCAGTGCTGTGTGCATTTAGCTGGGCTACTTCCCCAGGCATGTGGGAAGGAAAAATAAGATCAGCCTTAGCCCACGTGTGCAGTGCCATAAAGTGACTCCACAGGTGTCCTCAGCAGCTACCGGCACCTGACTTTGCTTTCTTTTTCCTGAACTTGCATCCGGAAATCATAGGAATGCTATACCACCCCTGCCTCCTGGTCTCTGACACCGCTCAGCCAGGCTGCTTTCACTTGGGCAATGTTCCCATCCAAGGGATTTGGTTGAAAAAGGAGACCCTTGGTTTTCCTTTATGTTCAGGATATGCAGTTTCATGACAGTGAATGGTGCTCTGATTTTTGATGGTGAGACCATGCAGAGATTGAACAAAAACCAATGGGAGAGGAGACAGAAAGGAAATCTTTAAAATTATTAATATTGTTTTGTGTTTTTCCCAGGCATCTCTGCAGAGTCACATAGAGCAGTGCAAAGGGAGTGTGCTGGTACATTACATTCACTGTTTTGATTTGGTGATGCAGAGAGTCAGAATACTGTTTGGTAATTATCTCTCACAAGTGCAAATGGCTGTGTATTGAAGGCTATGAAAAATAGTTACTAATGTTTATATTTCTGTGAAGCATCTTTTCCTTTTGATATTTTAATTTAGGTCTGATTTACAGAGGCAAGATTGTTGTCAACAACATCAGTCTATGTTTTGAGTTGTTTCTGTTTTTGGGGGGGTCTGCTCCCATTAGTCTGTTCACCATCAAACCCTGAAACCAGGGAATATGACTTCTGGACATTCTGTGAAAAAAACATTGCACTAAGTCATTTGATTTGTGGGTACTTACAACTGGGGGTTGCAGGGTGAAGAAAGGATGTATGATGAGGGAGATAAGGGAAAGACAGATGCTGGGTCAGATTGTAGTGGCATTGACAGTGCCAGTCTCTGTCCCCTCCTAGTCAGCTGGCCCCTCATCTTAGGTCACTGCAGGGGCAGCTCAGTATTACAGGAAGCAGAAAAAAAGGTTCTGTTTGTGAATAATTCTTCTGCTTTCTGCAAGGTGTATGTAGTATTTAACCAGGTGAGGTCTGTTGTGAAGATGAAATGGCAACTCACCTGAGATGGTGTATAATTCCTAAAATTCACCAGAAAGGTCACAGACCTGTGAGCAGGTGGATCTCTTACAGTTCTCCAACCCATGGCCTATGGTTAGTTGTCCACGAGAACACATCATAAAGCATTTCAGTATATCCAGGTATCCTATCTCTCTCTCTCTGTGTCCCTGCTTTTTTCCATCAAAAGAGAAAGTAGCTCTGATTGTAGACAAAGTACGAGAGCATCAAGTTTATATAGCAGAAGTGCACCTATTTTACAGAAAATGCCCGATTTAAATTTTTGGGATTTACCTGAACAGTTGCCAGGCAGCACTCCTGCAGTTGGAGAGGATTGCACAGAATCCTTGCTGTAGTCCTTTGCAATATTTTAGCTAACTTGTAGAGTGCATGGTAGTCTGATGGTATAGAAGAAAAGAGACACACAGGTCCAGAGAGCAAAGCCAAGGTGAAAGGAAAGAGCAATGGGAACACAAACGTAGGGGGAAAACTAATGCTCAGAAAAAGAGGAGGAAAATTAGTCAAGAAAGGAATTAAAATAAGAAGCGTTGGCTGAGAAAAGCGGCTCACTAATAGTCACTTGCTAGGATGAGAATGTGGTACATTCAGGAAGAGACTCAAGCAGACCTTCCCCTAGAGGTTTGGGAATCTCCCATGTGAAGGACCTTGGGGTGAGTGGGAAGAAACTCTCCTTCTTAAAGTGATACAAATTAGATGGCTGAGGCAGAGAAATTTGTTAATTGTATCTGGAAAAGAAGATATTAGAAATTAAGCTCTTGATGACAGTAGTGTGTCAAATTAATGCATTATGTATTTTTGGAATTATACAATGTGTCATGAGCTAATTTTGTTCCAAGGGAAATGTGACATTTCTCTTGTGAGTGAGGTTTCCAAAGGGCTGAAAAGTAAGGAAAATGTAAAGCAAAAAGAGAAGTTGTCAAATGGAGAAGAAAGGCATCAACTGTGCTGTTTAAACTGTACAAATCAGTGGTGGTGTATCCTACCTCTGAACTCCTTCTGATAGCTCTGTGTGTTTAGGCTGCTAGGTCTGTTTTCCATTTTTGGACAGTTGCAGGCAATAGATTTTACCTTGACCTGTAAAGCCAGTTGTATCCTTTTACATAGCAGGGACTGCCCAGAGAGCAGCAACATAAATCTACACTGTTGCTCTGGGGTACATGCTGTGCCTCACAACAAATCTGGTTTCTAACTCACAGGGTTGTGTGCAAGAGGATTTTTCTGGGTTGCTGAAAATATCTGAGCTGCAGTTTTACATACTGACTTCTTGTTTCTTCTGCTTCCAGAACCTGAATAGTTTAGAAAGGAAATGTGGAGTTAACATCTGCAATCTGAAATGGTCTTCCTTTTCAGAAAAATATTGTTTCTGGCAATTTTGTTGGGGAAGAGGAGCTGTCCTTTCCAAGACATTTGGTATAGGTATGAAAATGTTCAAAGAGCTGACAATTAATAAATATTATTCACTGCTGCTGCTGCTTTGATGCTAGTACAGTGAACATATTTTTGGAGTAGAATTAAATCCAAGACTCTCCAGGGGCTATTGGTATTTTGCTAATGCTAAATTAAAGTGTGCCATGTGCTGTGCACAAGGGGGGTGGTCAGCAGTGGATTGACAGAATTTAATTGTGTGTGTGGCAGGGGTGCTCTGGGGCACTGTGTGGTAGGTGTGATACAGTTGCAATCTGGTGGGAAAGCAATCTTTCACAGCCCCTCATGTTTTCATGAACAGGAGGGAGACATCCCCAGGCTGCTTTCCATCCTGCCCACAGGTGAGGTCGTCCAGCTCCTGGAGTGGGTGTCCTACACAGCCAGTTTTTGTTCCTTCTGCCACCTATCCTTTTGCTTTTTCTACTCCCAAGCTGTATATGCTTAAAATGGGAAATAAGTTAATTAGGAGCCATGAAACAGAGATGGAAGCTGAGCTACCTTAAAAAATCAGTAAGTGATAAAGCAGGTTCAGTTTGGAGAAGAAGGGAAGCAGTCTTTATAGCCTTCAAAATTATAGAATGATAGAATGGTTAGGATTGGAAGGGACCTTAAAGATCATCCAGTTCCAACCCCCCTGCCATCAGCAGGGACACCTTCCACTAGATCAGGTTGCTCAAAGCCTCATCCAACCTGTCCTTGAACACTTCCAGGGAGGGGGCATCCACAGCTTCTCTGGGCAACCTGTTCCAGTGTCTGACCACCCTCACAGTGAAGAATTTCTTCCTAATATCTAATCTAAACCTGCCCTCTTTCAGTTTAAACCCATTTCCCCTTGTTTTGTCATTAAGTGCCCTTATGAAAAGTCCCTCCCCAGCTTTCTTGTAGCCCCTTCAGGTACTGGAAGCCGCTATAAGATCTCCCCGGAGCCTTCTCTTCTCCAGGCTGAACAGCCCCAACTCTCTCAGCCTGTCTTCATAGGAGAGGTGCTCCAACCCGTGGATCATCCTCGTGGCCTTCTCTGGACTTGTTCTAGCTGCTCCAGGTCTCTCTTGTGATGGGGGCTCCAGAACTGGACTCAGTATTCCAGGTGGGGCCTTACGAGAGCGGAGTTCTATGTTCCTATTAAGCTGTTGAAGCATAGGTTTGGAGGTATCAGTACAAAAATTTAGTAGTATTCATTCTTTGGGACATGCTGGTATATGTTGGAAGTCCTTAAATAGCATATCATCCTGCCCCATTTTGAGCACTCTTCCTCTTAATATGTCTTTGGTATTATTTTTCTTGATGAGTTCCTCACCTTTCTCAGCTGTACGCTTTGAGCATGCTCACCTGTCCAGACTGGCACAGTCAGTGCACAGTATGTTGCAGCATGTCTGGGCTAAAACAAAGTGTTAGTAGGAAGAGACACACTGAAATTAAACCTGTGAATCTTGCACCTGAGCCAGCACAGTTGCCAGATGGGAAGGTTTCCTGAAGAGCTGAGCTGAAGGCCCTGTTCCCAGGCTCTCCTTCTTCCCACTCTCTTTTCCATCTCTCACTGAGGGCTAAGCTAGCTCAGGCAACTATGCACAGGCTGTGGGTAGGGTTCCCAGCAGAGTGGTAACCGTGACCTCTGGAGCATGCAGTACAGTTCATGAGATGTAATACTCAGTGATGTATAGGTGCAGGTGAAGGTTTGGGGGAAAAGTACCCCGATGTGTATGGCACCCGCAGTGGTCCTTAGTGAAGGGTATCCTGCCTCAGTGGAGCTGTGGTTGCAACTCAGTGCAGGTGCTGCAGCTGGTTAGGTGGTGGCAGAGCAGAAGACTTTGGGAGGAGGGCGAAACATCTGAAAATACATTGGGCTAGCATGATGTTTGGGAGTTACTGGAATGGTGGCATTTTGTTAATTTATCTAGTAATTTGTGATGGCAGTAGCTGAATATTGAACAGCTTAAATCTAAGCAACTGGCACTTCATGCTTTGGTGAAGAGGGAGTGGGTGAGCGAAATAGGGTAAATTGTGAACAGGAGTGAAACCAATATGTGCAGCTTTCTCTGTACCTGCCCACCTCTTTCTTTGTGTGATACTGAACAGCTGGGGCTGTGCTATCTCAGCTTATCATCACTAATCAGGCTATACATCTCCGGGGACATATTTTGCTTTCAGTTGCTTTGGTAGAAATCTCAACTTATTACCTAGATTATTTGCATTTAGACTAGCAAAACTGCAAACAGAATTTGAGCCTTTTTTGTCAGTGTGGCTGGTGGGAAGTCCTCTCATTTTATGAGAGACTGCTGTCTTTGTTTAGTCAAACAAGAAACCGCTTGAATACAAAATGAGAGAGCATTGGCACTAGTATCTTTTTTGTTTTCATTCTGTGAGGAAAATTGTACTATCTTAGTACAAGTAAAACTAATGGCGTTCACTATGAAATTATTAAAATTACTTAGTTTATTTTAAAATTACATTTTCCTAATCCTAATCCACCTGTAAAAACATAGGATGCAAGACTTGACTGTTAATTACAGAGGTGTATGCTGCTGTAATTGAATTCCTTCAGCTGTTTCAAACATTTTCCAGGGAGATTTTTTCCCCCTTGAATTCCATTGATTTTTTTCCTAAGTAGCCCACTGGATTCCCTATGTGCTTTTTAATGCTAGGCTAGGTAGGTATGTTTATGAGTTGCTGTCCTAGACTGCCTTCTCCAGAGGTGTGATTTAGAAACTGGTGTTTCCTTCATTACCGTGCTTACCTTGGTCTGAATCTATGATTGTTCAGTTTGCAGACTAATGACTCATTCCTTTGCTTCACCAGGTACATGCATGTGATTTTATCCCATTCTTAGATGACCTTTGGGAGCGAGCTAACAAGAATTGTTTACAGCATTCAGGGTAAATTGCAATTCCACAGATAATTTTTTTTTTTTTTTTTTAAAGAGAGTTGCTCTAACTAAATCATTTTTTAAAATCATGTATCTGTTTTATTATGCATCTGTTGGGCCTCACAGTATATGCAAAGGATGCAAGAAGATGCTCTCTGCCCCTTTCTATCATGCATGGAAAAGTCAGAGTGTGCAGAAGCAGAGTGGTGCTTCCATTCAGAACAGGATGTAGTGAAACCACCAGAGACATCCATCTCTCATCCTGTAGAAATCCATATAAAGAAAGAAATCCTAGTGGGATGTCCACTGTGTTTGCAGAAGTTTTCTGTAGAAGAGTGGTTTCCTGCATACCATGTCCCCACGTGATTTAGGAGCATCCTGTAGTTGGGAATGACTGTCTCTACAGAGCAGGGTATGCAGAAGATGAAGAGATGGGTGGTGGAGGGAGACATGGTGATGAACTCTTTATTCCTGGAAATGCACCCTCAGCATGGAGGACAGCATTAAGTATGTCTCAGATGTCTTGTTACTGGGGATTAAGCCATTTTCCCCATGGATCCTGTACTCAGCAGAAAGCTCTGCAGGAAGGGGTAATGTGCCTCCAGATTTAAACATAGCAGAAATCAGCACTTGCATAATAGATTAATTCTTTATTATCCATCAGTTTCTTCTGTTCTGTGACACAGATACTGCACATGTTGATTTTTCTCCTTGTGTCATGTGATCCTAACACATGGTGAAGGAAGGACATTCAGACTTGAATTATTTCATCTCCCAGAATCTGTCAGTTTTCTGATGTAACTTTTTTTTTTCTTCCTGGCATATCTTCTGGTATTTTTATTTAATTTTTTAAAAAGGAGATTGAGTTTAGATTGTTACTTAAAACTAGTTATTCCTGTTCCGTACTAAAAGATATATTAGTGATCTGCAATTAAAAGAATTACCAGGGTATAATTTTGCCTTTTTGGGGGGGGAGGATGGTGGGGAATTTTATTATGTTAATCTTTCTTCTTTGCTAAGTCTGTGAAAACCACAAGGTTTAATTTCTCTAGGTAATTCTAACTTCTTCATTTTTCAAGTTTTTATCTGCTGGCTTTGAATGGTAAGGGGGAATTTGCAGTAAAGACTTGTCATGGAATTTGAAGAGCACTTTTATGCTCAGGGTAAATAAATACTCTCTTTTCTTATTTAGGTAAAGGTCTCAGCCAGCACTCTTGCTGATGGTGTCCTCTTGAACTAACCTGGATTATTGTATTGAACAGAGTGCAACAACCAAGTGATACCAGGCAATATTTTTGTTGTTATTTGCTTATAAGTGATGCCCTTATGGCAGTTAAAGGCAGCATAAAGAGTTTACATTGAGCAAGCTTGTGGTGGTTTGACCCACAGTAGGACCATGCAGTCCTGCACACACTCCCCCCACCTGGTGAGATGGGATGGGAGACACAACAAAGGGGGCACAGGATTAGGATGAAGGACAGGGACGGCTCACTCACCAGTTATGGTCACGGGCAAAACAGACTCAAACTTGGGGAAGAAAAATCAATTTAATTCATTGCAAATCATCTAAGTAGACAAAACAACCACATCTTACAACACCTTCCCCCACCCCTCCCTTCTTCCTGGGCTCAAATCACTTTGCTCCCAATTTCTCTACCTTCTCCCCCCCAGCAGCACAGGGACAGGGAATGGGGGTTCAGTCAGTTCACCTCTGCTGCTCTTCCCGGCATGAAAGTCCAGGAACAAGATGTTCCAACACAAGCTTCCCATGGAGTCACGGACCTCTTCAGGCTCAGCTCCCAGCTCCAGCATGGGGACATCCACGGGCTTTCTCCCCACTCTGGGGGTCCACTCCCCACTTTGGCTCGGGGTCACAATTCTAGTCACATTTGCCCTCTGGCTTAACTTCTCTGCTCCAGCATGGAGTCCTCCATGGCCTACACATGCGTCTCTGCTCCGCCATTGAATCTCTGTGGGCTGCATGGGACTTCCTTTGTCTTTCTCCTACTCCATCAGGTGAACTGGGTGTGTGCATCTTTGTCCTTCTTTCTGGAAATGAACCTCTCTGTCTGTCCTTTGTTTTGGCTGATGGTCATCTTTTGTTTGGTCAACCGTTTCTCCTCCAGGTTCTCTCCACCTTCTTTTCAGGACAGTCCTTCCCCTCACAAATACGTATTCCAGAGGTGTTTCTCTAATGTTCATTGGCCCAGCCTGGGCTGGGGGGTCTGAACTTTCCACTCTCATAAAGTTGCCCTTCCCCCACTACCAAAAAATCCGTCTTTCCCTTCCCACACAAGCAAACCAAACACAATGCTTGACCTGTCTTCCTGTTGACACCCCTTCCCTGCTAGCTACCTGGGACCTGTCTTTACCTAGTAAACACTTCTTGTGGCCATTTGGAGGGTCTGCATGATCATAGGCCACAAAACCTTTCTTCAGCCTGGCTGCCAAGACGTGTTTGCACAAGTTAGAGGCTGGGTGGTGAGATTCATAACTGGGATTTCTCTTAGGTCAGTTTATTAGCTTCCTTCAGAGCACAGGAAAAACAGCCTTCCCTCTAACTGCATGGTCGAGTATCACTTATAAACACTTCCCTTCTCTGTTTTATTTCATAGTTTGGCTGCTGTTGAGCTTTTTCAACTGTGAAGTCAGTTGGATTCTTGTGTATCAGATTCTGTGGAAAAAATTTTGGCCAATGGTGACTGGTGAGAAAGAGGAACATGGACTAATTCTGTTTAACAGCTTGAGCAAAATATACGTGGGAGTGTAAGGAAGAAACTGTCACTACGGAATCTCAGAAGAAGTAAATGTAAGAAAAATGTTTAGGATTTATGGAGGAAGGAGAAAATTGTGTGCAGAGATTGAATGTGAAGCGTCACGTCCCCGTTCAAAAAGGGAAGCTATCCAAATGTTGTTTGGGACATTTGGGTAGTTTTCAGAGAGTGTATTCTGTTGTATCTTGCTACTGATTAACAAGTCTGTAAGTTTTGGTGTGTATCATAGTTTTACCACATGCCATTCAGCTTACTGACTAAGGGTAGTGAAATTTCTACCAGGGATGAGTATCCTCATAGGACATGAACAAAGAGGTTGGCTGGTTGTGTTCTTCACCTTTTCAGAGAGCAAAAATGTTCATTACAAACAACTTGTAAAAAAAGCAAAGAGCATTCGATTGACAGTGTTATGTGAACACAGACTTCTTGCATCGTTTTATATGCAGCAGACCAAAAAAAGCACAGTAGTTTACAAGCAACAACTAAAGCAAAGCTTTGAAAAAAACATGGATTTGGCTTCTATCAATATAGCAAAATATTTACTCAAATGAGTGTGACTTCTATTTGGTGTTGTAAGGGAAAATATTTTTACACTTCATTTCTTCTCTTTACCATAGTGTTGAATCTTGCTTACTTTATGTAGTTATGCATGAATACACTCTGTTAAGTAGCATTTTTATGAGTTATCTGGACATTTGAATTTCTTATGCATGGGCCTATGAATTAAAGAATGCTACTTGAAAAAATGGTTTCAGATCAGATTAAAAGATCAAAGTAACTAATTATTGGCTCCTTTACATAGATACTCTAATTGTATTTTTTTTTCCTTAACGTACATACATATATTCCCTCTATTTTTGTAGCTTTCTGATATTATTTCTCCGGGGTTCTTTTTGGCATTCATTTTTGTGTAAATCCTTTTTTTCGTTAATCAAATTAAATGAAATTAAGATACCACAGGTGAAATAAACAGAGAAATAGGTTAACATGTAGAAACATAGAACTTGTCTAGGAAATAGCTTTTTAAGTGGGTTTAATCCAAATGCTCGAATTAATAAGGATAACCAGAGAGGAATGGATGTTTTTGTGAAGAAAGGTGAAAGACATATTAAAAGAAAGCTGTGAAACCCCAGGGGTAAATATACAAACAGCAACTTTTAAAACAGTCTAGCCTTATGACCAGAAAGAACTGCAAAAAATAAATTAAAAGAATTAATTGCTTCCTTGCCATCAGCCCTTTCCCACCATGAGAATTGTCTTAAACAGCGATGAGTAAGCAGTGGTCTTCAGAGGCAATGGACTGCGGGCAAGTATGTGGTGAGCTGCCTGTTTTTAGGTTTGTTACCTAAGGGAGCTTCTCTTCAGTGTAAAACAGAAGTAGTAGTTACACTTGTTGCCTTGAAGTGTAAAACCATATTGTTTAGGACATTTAAAAGGAATTCATCTGCTATCAGTACTATCAGTCCATGAATTTTAAAGGTATATTTGTTCATGTGAACTTAAAAATTGAGATGGTGCTTTTTTTCAAGGCAAGAACTACATGATCCCATGATGTAGCACCTTTGCTTGATGGCGGTGGTTACCTCCACAGTTGATTCCCTCCATGGCTTTGGAAAAAAGGTGGTCAGCAGTAGTGTTCCTCTTCTCACCTGCAGATTGTCTGGATCTGTAGAACTATGGAGCAGAGGTGGTATGCCTTGGTTCTCCAACAACTTGCAGTGCTTGAACTTTCCTTTAGAGTATGGCCTCCTGGGATTGCTAGATTAAGCAAATAGCCTGATAGAAAGTTTGACCAATAACAGGATATGAAAACAGTTGTGCTGGCTTTGCTGGAAGATAGTAGGAGAAAGCCACAGAATGAGTGAATACAATCACAAGATACCAAGCAGACCCAAGGGCTCTTGGTTTGGCAAACTGGAAAAAAGCCTTTTTTCCTTTTAAGACTACAAAATCCAAGAAGAGGCTTCAGACAAAACCTTGGTGGTTTATTCCTGGGGAGTTCTCTTCCTTTGGTGTACATTGCATCCCTGTAGAGGGATGTGAATTGGCCTCGGGTTTTCTAAGACAGGATTGTTAATGAAAGATGGAAAAATGTATTTTCTATTACAATCCATTTGACTGACTTCTTAAAATTAATAGCAAAATGTAGAATTTTAGAAAGCTTTTTCTACCATGGCTCAGTTCAGCTCCTCCTGAAGTCATTGGGATAGTTTACAAGATGCTTAAGTAGGGACAAAGTTCAGTGGGTTTGTTTTGTTTTGTTTTTAAGCCTTCTAGCTGTGCTTTACAGGGTTTTGTTCTGTAATTTGGGGGCAGAAAACAGAAGGGAAATTTGCCCTTGTTTTCTGACCAGCTTTGGTGTCATTTTGGCTTAAACTTTTTTTTCTTCTCTATTTTTTTTAAAGGACAGTATTCTTAAACCAGCTTATATGAAAGTAGGTACCCAAGTTAGTGTTTGATGCATTTAAATCAGTTGATCACTTAATTGGTTCATTAGTTACTTACGAGTTTATTTTCCAAAAGTTTGGCCATATATGTCTTGTTGTCATTTAAAAATCTTCTTTTAACAGTTTCCAAATAACTTCATGCATATTTATTGGGGATATTGTCATACTGTCAATTCAGTATTTCAATTCATTTACTTCAGTTACATAAATGAATAAATATTTGCAGTTTTGGTTCTTTGTTTTAGGTGTTGGTATGGGTTAAAGAAGAGCAGCACTATTTAGATTTAGAATATAATGTCACAGAGAAATACAATAGTTGTGTATCTTCAGTGTTTGTTTGCTAATATAGCCATTTCTCAGGAAACATTGTTATGGAAATCAGAATAATTTTAATTAAAGTTTTACACTATGTGCCTTACAATTAATATTTTAAAAATAGAACATCTGTAATTGGACTTGTTTACCCACCCTGGTCATAGTGGAAACTGTACTCAACGGTAAGGTGTTTCATAAACCCTGAGAGATAGAAAACATCTACAGCCAGATTCTGGTTTTGAGCTATGTGTTTATAACTCCTTGTTGCAAGTGATGCACCCCATGGAGGGCATCTCTTCTTTACAGACAACACAAATTGTACAACCCTGTGTAACATAAACAGGAAATAAAAATGTGCTTCAGTAGGACTTATGTGTTGTGCTGCAAGGCCTAGAATTATCTCTGTCTTAAGTTATACTGAGTTTTCTTGCCCTTTTCCTCTCAATTGTCTCCCCTACTCCCTGGGCGAGGTGGGGGAGGGAGAGAGAGCAGGCTGTGTTTGGCTGCAAGGTGCACGCCAAAGGGGTGAATCCACCCAAACCACCACACCCTCCCATCACTTATTTATACAGATTGATGAGATGCCCCTGAACCTTCTTCAAACTGAACAGTCCTATCTCTCTCAGCCTCTCCGCATAGATCAGATCCTCCAGTTCTTTAATCACCTTTGTGGCCCTTTGCTGCACTTGTTTCAGTTGATGTTCCTCATGTACCAGGAAGCCCAGAACTGGATCCAGCCCAGCAGATGTGTCTCACCAGTGCTGAGTAGAGGGGGAGGATCACCTCCCTTAACCTTCTGGTGATGCTCTTTCTAGTGCAGCCCACAACACTGTTACATACCCTTAGTGCAAGGGCACATTTCTGGCTTATGTTCAGCTTGGTGTCTGCCAGGACCCTTAGGTCCTTCTCTGTGAAGCTGCTTTCCAGTCGGTCAGCCCTCAGCATATACTGGTGCATGGAGTTACCCATCCCTAGGAGCAGGACTTGGAATTCCCCTTTGTTGAACTTGGTGACATTCCTGTTAGCCCATTTCTCCAGCCTGTCCAGGTCCCTCTGGATGGCAGTGCACCCACCTGGTGTATCAACTGCTCCTCTCAGTTTTGTATCATCAACCAACTTGCTTAGGCCTCTATCCAGTCATCTCGGTCATTAATGAAGATGTTAAATGATACTGGCCCCAGTACTGACCCATGGGGTACTCCACTAGTGACTGGCCTCGAGCTGGACTTTGTGCTACTGTCCACAGCCTTTTGAGCCAAGCAGTTCAGTCAGTTTTCTATCCACCTCACCATTTACTTATTTAGTCTGTACTTCATCAGTCTCCCAGTGAGGATGTTATGGAAGACAGCATCAAAAGCTTTGCTGAAGTAAAGATAAATAACATCCACTTCTCTCTCATCTCAGTGAGATGAGCCAGGCATCTCATTGCAGAAGAATATCAAGCTGGTCAGATGTGATTTCTGCCTTCATAAATCATGCTGACTACGCCCAATCACCTTATTTTATTCCATATGTTAAGGAAATTGTTCCCAGATTTATTTGCTCATCACCTCCCCAGGGTTGGAGTTTAGGCTGACCTACCTATACTGGATCCTTCTTCTTGAAAATAGGACTTCTTTGCTTTCTGTCTGCAAGAACATCCTCTGATCCCCCTGACCTGTCAAAGACAGTTGAGAGTAGCCTCCTGTTAACATCAACCAGCTCCTGCAGCGCCCATGGATATATCCCCTCCGGACCCATGGATTTGTGTGTGGCTGGTTTGTTTAAATGTCCCTTAACTGGATTCTCCTCTGCTGATGGCAAGTCTTCATTGCTCCAGACCTTCTCACTGGTTGCAGAGACCTGGGATTTCAGAAAAAAGAATATTGAAGAAAGAAATATCTTTTAAATTGACTGCCTTTTTTCTGTCCCTCTTTTAGTAGTGCTTTAAATGCAGAGCAGTTGTTTGCAGAATATATGTATTAAATAAATTTAAAGTCAAGTGATAGACCTATATTTAAAGCTGAACTGTTAATGTCTTTCAATTATTACACTGAAAAAGAATTCTAGTGCACAAAGGAGTATGAATCTACCAAAAATGTGTGAGGTTTTTTGGTGTGCTTCTCTCCTGTGTTGGCCTGACTGAATGCTGGCTGCACAAAGATATGTACCAGGAGTGACTACAGGCAGTGCGGGGATTTCAGAGATGGTTTGTATGTGTCAGAACAACAAGGTGGATTAGTCTGCAGTCACGTTCACATTGCCAGGAAGAGATGTCATCTGTGCTTGAGCAAGGTTGTTTTAAGCTTGGATGGGTCCCAGTCTACTGGAGTTTCTGTGCACTTGTCAAGTATGGAAAAAGAGGGAAGAAAAAAAAGTAAAGATGCTGTTTCCAGC
>NW_010293293.1:27064-77310 GCF_000700745.2 Antrostomus carolinensis
GCACTGGGAGCCACTGCCTCACACAGTACTGGTGTGGCCATAGGTGCAGGACAGGATTCTGGCTCCTGGCTTCTTCTGAGCTCCAAGCCCAGCAGCAGCTTGGAAATCCCACTACTTACGGGCATGCAAAGCAAAGATTGTCCTTTTCCTACTGAACATGTATATGCCACCAGTGAGGAGCATAGGTTAACCAGCCCTGCCCTCCAGAGACAATTTGGACATCCTGACTGAGTGGAATCAGAGCTGAGGATCCATCTTTGGCAGTGTCCATCTACTCTTCCAGCACAGCTCTGCCAGCATCACGTGGTGTGCCAGAGTTGCTCCTCATCCTGCACACAAGCAAGAATGGCTCTGGTGGGAACCATGGCACTGTCTCAAAACTAGTGGGGGACTGCGGATGTTGCAGTAATTATTCCCAAGAGTAGCTGTGACATCTTTTGGGCTGCTTTCTGCTGGCACTGTTACACAAAAAAGGTCATTTATTTTCCTCAGTGCACCTTTTGTTATTACCACATCTTGTTAAGTCAGGGTTGCAATGTGTGTGTCTTGTTCATGGTAGACCAAACCCTGTATTAGGCGTCTCGTCTTAGAAACACATTGTATAATCTCACCACAACTGTCTGAGCTTCTGCTTCAGATTGTTACTAAGATCCTGATTGTGAGCCCAGCCAAGCAGCATCCGATGGGGCCGCTTTGTTCACCTGTTCATAAGGGGCTGTAACCATTAGTGCACTGAAGAGACACCTTCTTTTTGTTTTGAAGAGAGCTGACTGAAAACTCGGGGTGGCAGAACTGCTGAAGAAAAAATGCCATCTTTTTAGGAAGGCAGGAAAATACCAGTGTTATTTAAATTTTGTATTTTGATTTTTTTCATATTGTATAATAATTTACATAAATTGTTTTCTTTCAGAGGTTTTAAAACTTTTTGATAAAGATTTTAAAAGGTATTTTATAAAAATGACTTTCATAAAATTAAATAAGAAAACATGTACGTTTCAATAACATTAAAAATGCATTAAAATGTCAATGACACCTTTGATACAAACGCTATGAAAAATGCAGCAGAAATAAGAAATTACTTAACTGAAAGAATATTACTGTAAAGGGAAAGTTGTTAAATGACTTTTTTCTCTTTTTCTCTCCATCCACCATCAAGCTTTGAGACATGTCCTATTTTAATGAGTAAAGGTAGGATGTAGAATTTTGTCTGGGGAATACTTTAATAACTTTAAATAAAATAATTACTAGTGGGTTATAAATAGAATATTTTTTCTCTCCTCTTACTACTAATATTCATTTTAAGAGAAGGCTAATATTTCTTTTTTTTTTTTTTTTGTAAATAAATGATTGCCATGTTAAGGCAGCTGTTAATATAATTGGTTGTATACTAATCACTCATTCTTAATGAAGTTGTTTGTACAGCGGTAGAAGTAACTTCATGATATGAAATGATGGTCTGGTGCGTTAATATTGTAGATGAAGTTGTAAGACCCCTCCAAGGCTCATGGTTGACTTGCCCTCTTCTCCCTCTTTGCATCTGCCAGCGTACATTTCAGTGTTGCAACTTTGAAGAATTTTAGAATGGTTGTTTGCAAGATGAGTCTTGTGGTGGAAAGAGAAAGGAGAAGTTGTATATCCCGATGAAAAGGCAAGCAGATGGAGTGACCCATCATAGTGGCTTTTTAGGATTTGTTGGGGCTTGTGCCCTGACTAGCCGCATGCTTGCCAGCTCACAGTCTCCTGACTTGCCATAGCACAGTCGTGCTGTGGCCACTAGCACACGCTCTCCGCATCCTCTGTGGTGGCTGTGAAAGTCGGGAGACTACCTTGATTTGTCTCTTTACACTCAGTGTGGTGCATGCCACTCACTCTAGCCTTCCTTTCACAAGGTGCCTTGGACTCTCTTTCTGATGGTAATGGGAAGAAGTTGTTTTAACCTCAAAGACTTTGTTGCAGAGAAGTGTCTCCTCTAGAGCTGAGACTGTGCACTTTCATGCTGAAGAGACACATCCTTGTGCCCGTTCTTCTCGTGGTTATCATCCACTGGTTTTTGCGAAGGTAGGTTCTTTTACCTGTCTTTACAGCCAGTGTCTTCAGATGTTTTGGATGCAGCAATGTGGCTCGTAGCAAGAAGGACTGAGCAGGACAGCGCAGGGATGGGGCTGAGGTCTTCTGCAATCCTGTTGATAAGGGCAAGTGTCCACAGTGGTGGCAATATGGGGGGACTGTTGATGCCATGGCTATGAGCATCTCACTTCTGTGCTCTGGGGAGATGCTTTTTAGCACAGAGCATCATGAGAGCCCCAGTGGTGCAGTAGCACATGGCTATTGACATGTGAACACTGGCTGCTTTCAAGTTCAGCTCATCTATCATGGATCAGCTTGAAAATTGTTCAACAGCACTGTGTTGACTGAAGTTTATTTATACTGCGCTGTTCCTCAGGCTAGCAAAGGTTGCAAGGTTTGAAATGCAGGCTTGCAAGGATGGGCTTCTTGCAGATGAAAGAGATAGAAAATCTGACATTTTTGGAAAGCATCCTTTTGGGATGCAGGCAGACTTTCCCTGGATCAGAATGAGTGGCACTGAAAGTATGTGTGGCACCACTGCGTTGTGAAAGTTTAGCCTGTTTTACTGTGCGTGAGCTAGTCTGTTATCCTTATTGTCCAGTAAGGGCAGGGTGGAACTGGAGGGTACCTTTGGCTGACTGAAAGCAAGAAGGGAAGGAGTCAGGAGTGCAGGAAGTGCTGAGATGTGAACCAGTTTATGAAGACAGGACCAGCGTTGCTGCAGCACTGTTGCACTGTACCTATGGCAACTAAGGGAAGGAGAATGAGTAACAAGCATGAGGAAAAAGAGATTTGAAAATGCTGCTCTCAAGTGATATGGTTGTTTTATTCTTTGTTTTGCCATTCTTCATAGTGTAAAGGCTGAGACTTGGTAATGGTGTTGCATAGGCCATTTGGACTTCTTTGGGCACCGTGGACTGTTGACTTGTATTCAGATGTGGGATTTGAATGCATAAAACATGTAAAGATGCCTTTGAACTTTCTTGATTCTTAAAGAGAGAGAAAGGAGGAGAACAGCTAGCAGGGTGTTTTGAATTACTCACTCACTCACAGGGAAGATGTGTAAATACTGGGTAAGACTTACCACTGTATGTGTTGCTGGCTGTATCAGTGCATCTTTCTCTGCCATCAGTGGAAGCTGATGCTGCTGATGGTGGGTCACTTCATGGTTTGTCATGTAGCTCCTAGAAAGATGATATAATTTCTAGATGGTATAATTTCTGTAACTCCTTAATGCTTGGCGATTTCACTGGGCTCTAGGCTGTAAGGAGTTCACCCACTGGCTCATGAGCTGATGTGGTCTCTCATGTGAAACTCCCACATCTGGCTTCCTTCCTTCATGGTGAGAACACAGGCGTGGCAGCAGTTTCTGGTACTTTCTTCTTTGCTCTTCCTGCAATTGCACAGGCTTTCCTGAAAGCTCCGAAAATTCCTGTAGGTATCACCACTCTTCTAGCCTCTATCTTTTTGTCCTTGAATTAGTAGTCCTGCCAGTGAGATCAAGACTTTCTTTGTAGCTGGGCCATCTCTGTAAAGAGCCCCAAAGAGTTTGTTTCTGACAGAGGAAAAAAAAGGAAGTGAATGGCTTTGAATTCATATGCTTTTATTTGGGACAAACAAAAAACCCCTAAAAACAACATAAAAAAGAGGCAAGTGAAAAAAA
Organism: Antrostomus carolinensis; assembly: GCF_000700745.2. Classification (NCBI taxonomy): domain Eukaryota; kingdom Metazoa; phylum Chordata; class Aves; order Caprimulgiformes; family Caprimulgidae; genus Antrostomus; species Antrostomus carolinensis. The sequence continues at coordinate 30,795 of NW_010293293.1, forward strand.
TAAAAGCAAGCAGGCAAAAATAAGTCTTAATATCAAAAGAATGTCCATTTATTTATTTTCTCTGCTATCACATTTCATTGCTTCTCCATTACTCTGGAAGGAATTGTTCAGGAGAGGAAATAGTCTTGTTTTACCTACCACCACCCAGACCATTTTGTGGAAGAGTATGAACACAAGTGATGCATGCTGGCAGACAAAGCCACCAGCATAGTTATGCTCAACATACCTCACCAAGAGTAGCTGATGTTTCAGGAACCAAAGGAGAAGAAGGGGAGAAGGAGGGTGTATGTGGGCCGTGCACTGGGGACAGATTCCTTTTGCTCTGACATGACTTTTATACATCTTGTTAAAACTGAGTGAGCTAGTGACTGGGCAGGGATCGCGGGTGACACGGTGGGGGCTTGGCATACCGAGGAAAACCTGAGGCCATTTGGGCTCTTGTACCGAGTGAAAAAATTGAACTTGATGGCTCTCCTGGAATAATACTAAAATGAGACTGGTAGTAAACAACTTATGTGCTACTAGCAGGGTGCCTTAGCGTGCAGGTGGTTTGGAACAGAAGTGAGTGCTTTTAAGCATTGTTTTATGGTGTTGTGCATTTCAGACTGAAAAATGGCCACAAGCTTTATTACTTTAATATTAACGCTTTTTCATTATTCTCTCTCTTCTCCCCCTTCCTGCAAACTGCTGCCTTCATCCATTATAAAGTGGCTCTTTCTTTTTTCCCCTCGCCTGCCGTTTATCACAACGTGAGGAGGGAGAGGTGAGTGGGTGGCAGGAGGGACAATTGAGGACATAATGGCACTACATCTGTTACCAAATGAAGCCAGAGCCCAGACTGCCACCGGATAACCTGTTGAGGTACCTTGCAAAGCCCTCAATCATAAAAGCATCCCTCCTGCTGTGGCTCCTGCTGTGCCTGCCACTTTCTAGTGACCTGTGAGGGGACTGTACCTCTTATGAGAGCTTCTCCCAGTACAGTTTTCCATCCCTTCCTACTCCTTGATGGCAGGGGCTTTGCAGATGGGAGAGTTTAACTTGGCTGGCAGCCAAACAAGACACAGCCACTCGCAGCACCCTGCCCCCTTCTTCCCCCCACCCAGGAAATCAGGGAGAGAATTGGAAGTGTAAAGGTAAGGAGGCTTGTAGGTTGAGATAAGAACAATTTAATAATTAGAGTAAAATTAGTAATAATCATAATAATGATAACAACTATATGTATATGAGTGATGCAGAGTACAATTGCTCACCACCCGTTGATAATGATCCCAGAGGAGCGAAAAGGAACCTGAAACCAAAATCGCAATCCTGGAAAAGTGAGCCTGAGAGATTCCTGAAAGAATCCCCCCTCTTTTTTCCAGTCACCCCTGGTTCATATAATAAACATGATGCAATAGGATATGGAATATCTTACTGGCATATCCAACTGTCAGTTCTGGGTTTTGCTAACTTTCCCCCCAGGTCCTCTGCACTTGCAAACTACCCAAACACCATGTCCTTGTATCTTATCAACATTCTTCTCATAACAGTCCCCACTGAAACCAAAACACGGGGCTTTATAGCTACTGAGAAAAAAAAATTAACCCTATCCTAGCAAAAAACAGGACAGCAGGGCAAGTGTTGGTATCCATACCTTCCCAACACTTGCGTTTGACACTGAGGGCTCTGTCCCAGGAAGTTTTAAAATTGGGAAACAAGTAGTAGTGATTTGCAGGACTGAATTTGGAAAAATGGAGTAATTTTTTTTTTTTTTCCAGAATCCTATTCTTATATTCTCATTCTAAATATGTCAGGTTAAGTTTATCTCAGTGCCAGTACCAACTGTAACCATAGTTAGATTAGCCCTCCTGTTAGCTCTGCTTGGTTTTCACTTTTCAACAAGCCTTAGTAAAATAAATCGTGTCCCACTTGTCTTTAAATTTCATTATCATGACCTAACTTAATTTGTTATAAATTATTTCTTCCTGAGCTTCTTCAGCTGTGAACTTGCAGCCTCCAGTGTCTTGCTCATTGGATCACTGCCCAGCTAATCAAGATTTATTTTTTTTTCTTCACAACTCCTGCTTTTTGTATCAGCTAGCTCTGCGAAAGTCAACTTAGCTGTATAACCTCTGTGGGGACACACAAAGAGCTGATGTATTCTTGTTTTTAAAATAAGGGATTTGTGGAACTTAGTTTCGGTCTCTTTCTAGTGCTCTAGTGCTACTAATAAAGACCGCTTTTCCCTTAGAATAAATGAGACCTCAATGGTTTGTTCTCATCTTGGAGGCAGCCATTGCAACATTTTCTTTTGGCTCTTCCTTTCCTTTCTTTTCTTTTCTCCTTGGGAAGAATGACTGACTGCCTGACTGGAAAATCTCTGCTCACTCAGTATCGAGCATCTGTGCCTTGTTTTTGTTTTTCAGCACAGCTAGATTTCATGTCTGATAAAGACTGGTGTTTATTTCCACTGAGAAATGATGATCCATTTATGTTTTTCCTTTAGAGCTGTTCCTATTATTTCCGAATTGTTGATAAACAACTTTTATTTCAGCCCCCTGAACATTGGAGGCTCGCCTCTCACCAAGCTGCTGGGTTGCAACCAGGCTAAATATTTTTGCTGAGTAAGGGTCAGAGAACCCTTAAAGTATTTCAGCCTCCTACATCAAGCTGTGATAGCAACTTGCTATGATCGTATGTCCTCTGAAGAAAAACTTATACAGCAAGCTTTTTATGACTTTGGAAAAATACTACCTAGTTTATTAAAAAAAAAAAAAAAAAAAAAAAAAAGGATTTTACCTAACTTCTTGGGAAGCCTTGGGGATGCTCCAGAGCAGTCATTTCAAAAAGAAAACATGCTGATTGTTGCTTAGGTGGAACACATGTAATATGCAAAGTCCTTTAATGGCAGCTGAGGGCCTGATGTAAGCACATTAAAAAAAAAAGCCAGTTTTTCTGAGTCTCATTTGGAGTCAAGTGGTAACATGCAACTGTTTATGATGAGCAGTCTAAGATTATTTTTCAATATAGCCTTTCTTTTGAGAACAGATACTGTGTTCCTTGATGTCTGGGTCCTGGTGGAGCAGATATAGCTGCTAGAGTTTAACTATTATGGTGGCTGTTCACAGATTTGAGTTTTCTGGGTGCATTCAGACTCCACTGAAGGCATCCTGTTGCCTCCCAGTACTGGATGGTGCAAGAACAGTGGGTACAAAAGCTACCGCCTTGGGCACACAGCTGTCTCCTCGGTTCTGACATGCTTCAGTCTGACCTAAATTATTTGGCTCAATATGAGGTTTACTGGTAAAACGACACGTCATGTGATAGGCAGGGAGTCAGATTAGATGATCTAATGGCTCCATCTGGCCTTAAACTCTTAATTAGGGAAATGCTGCCAGCACAAGATGGCACTGAAGCTTTCCACTGCTAGATTTTGTTTGCTTGGGAGATTCTCAGCTGAAGCAGAGCTGCAGAGGTTGTACTGGGCCTGGTCTTTTCCTTGGCATCTAATGCCTGTAGCAGCTGGCAGAGCTAAAAGCGAGTCCTGATGGGAATCTGCTAATCTTGCTTTCATGGAAGTACAAAAGCCCTGTGTCTATAACTATTCCAGACTGTCACACCTTCAGCTTTTAGAGCTATGATGATATCTAAATATAGAAATAAAATCTATTATTAGCCCAGTACTATGGCATTCATTGAAAGAAAAAAGATAAGTTTCTCTGGCAAACTGATGAGAAAGAAATTGCAGTTATTTGAAGCTGCTCATGGATTAAAATACTAAAAGTGAGGGTGTGGTTTTAGTGGGGGGTGGTTTGATACAGTAAAGGTTTATTGTACCTTTGCTTAATGCCTTTGGTGCAGAAATGGGAAGTATAGATGTATATGTTGCTGCAGATGCGCTCTTTGCTCTCTCAGCTATGCAAGTGGCAGTGTGCAGGTGTAATAACCATTGACACAGCAAAACCAGCATCGCTGATCAACCAGTTTCTTTGGCAAACCCAAACGGCTGGTAGTTAACTCGATGTGTCACTTAATTCCAGAAGGTCACTTGAATGTCTTCTTAAAGTTCCTTAATTGCTTATTGCTCTCATAATTCTTCCATACTTGCTGTCTCTTTCACTATTTTCTGAAATTCATTGATACATCACAATTTTAATTTCTTAATTAGAAGATTGTGATTTTGTGGTGTTGAGCATTCACTTTCAAGTTTAGAGCTTTTAATTGAGAATTTCAAACTTTATTGGTTTCCTTCATATACAGATGTTACACATTTTATTTTTCTTGCATTTTTCTAAATCAAATACTCTACTTCTGCATGCCTCTTAAAGGTGCTGTTATTATACAAGTAGCATATTTCAAAGCACAAGGAGCTGAATTAATAACTGCTGAGGTACTCTATTCTAAAGTGCTGTCCCCTATTGCTAATTTAGCTTGTGGTTTTTTTCCCCCCGTCTTTCAGGATTTTTCATACAGAGTAATTGCTCTGGAAGTATGTTCTTTCTCTTTGTGGTCTCATCTTGTTGACATTAATCAGATTGCTTGATTTTAGTAGTGGCTTCTACTGCCCTGGCTTCTTTCCTTGCAAATTCGTAGAACCATAGAATCATAGAATGGTTAGGGTTGTTAGGGACCAATTGAACTTGGCAATTTCATCCTCCAGTTCTCTCAACACACAGATGCACTTCATCAGATCCCATTGACTTGTGTACTTTCAGGTTCCTCAGATGATCTCGAACCTGATCTTATTCTGGGCAGTTGTGCATGGAGAGAAACAGCCTTGGTTTCCTGTGGTTTAACACAACAGGGTAATCTAGATCCCAATTTTAAAAGCAAGAGTATGTGAAATTGCCACTGCACTTCCTCTGCTCACATCTGTAGTTCCTTTTGAGGTATCTAACCCAAGAGATGGTCTCATCTGTGGTGACCTGTCGTGGTTCCTGGGTACTGCTCTGTAGCAGAGGGTCAGCTGGAAGGAGCAACTTTCAGTCATGCTCTGTTTCATTCTTCTCCTCCCTTCCCTGTCTTACTTTGGAGTCTGTAACACATCTTATTTCTTCTAGGACTCCCTAGTGCCCAGGTATCTGCTGCCAGCAGCTGTCTTGCTGGCTGCTTCTTGCAACTGTTGTCAACTTTACAAAGCCGCTAGCATGTTCCTTGCTGAATGGTCCCTTCAGGTTTGTGTGCTTATTTCTGCCTTGCTGACTTTTATTATCAGCACAGCTTCTCCAGCCTAATTACAACTTCTCTTTTCCCACTGCCTGCTAAGTTGCAGGAACATTTGGATGAACCTCAAATAAGCCTGAAGATAGCAGCATGCAGAACCAAATAAGTGCCCTTAAAAGTGCAAGAAAGGTCTCTAGATGGTCTGCATCTTGCTTATTTTTGCAAGACAGTACCTTAAAGGCCTGTTAGTTTCTGATCACAGTTTTTGTTTCTGGGGGTGAGATTTACACTTTGCAAAATAAAAATGAGGTTTTTCAGTTGGACAAGGACACCATCTGCAGTCACCAGATGCAGTTATCAAGATTAAATTGCAAGACTTGTCACTGATTATGCTGGTAATCATTGAGGTGATCAATGTTATTAACTTGAGATCAAGAAGACATTTTCTCTGATGTGGTACTGCAGAATTAAGTTGAAGGAGCATCCATCATTAACTACTGGGTAGACTCAGGGTATGGCTCCAACCAAGCACTTTGTCTTTCTCACTTTGATCACATTATTTTATAATATGGGTGAAAAATAGATCAGCAAATATTGTGAAATTGACCTTTTATGTTGAAAACACTTTCCATTGCATTTTATCAGATTTATTGAAAACCTACTGCATTGGTTAATCATGAAGGGCTCCTAGTTCATAACCAGACTTTAGAACAGACTTTAGGCTGGATCTCTTTACCCAAAGAAGACAAAAGTATTTCCACTTCAGGTTATTTTAAGCTTTCAGAGTATATTTTTTTTCTAGTATAGATCATATGGAGGATTGACTCAGGCTGCTGCTGGAAAGGATTTTCTTGCCAAACAGAGTGGTTGTTGATGTTGTCTCAGAAAATGGGACTGAGAATTGGTAGAATATAATCACAAACTCTAAAAATGTTTTTTACTCTAATGCACACTAATAATTAATTTAGAAAAAAATGATACGGCTTTGGATAACTCCTTACAGACAGTCATTTGTCTGTGTTCGAGCATTTCCCTTTAGCATCTGTAATGTGGTTCTTCACATTCTTGTACAGTGGGAAAAAATCCATTTTGCAGATATGTTTGAGCAGTACCTGACATATCTCGAGACTTTGTTCCTTCTTCTATAGATTGTCAAGCCTATTTCTTGCAAATATAGTGATAAATGGTGTTCAAGAGATGATGGTACATATGCCTTTCATTTTTAACTTAGTTCATGTTGCCACTATATATGTGCTATAAGTGTATGTAATGTTTTGCTTCCTTTTTCAAATGCCATAGATACACATACAAAATGTTGGTTTTATTTCCCAGCAGGGTATATTGCTCAGGGAAGGGACAGGAGCCTTTTATAGTCTAAGTTGTATGAAAAGGATGCAGGAGAGAACTCCTGGTTTGCCATGAGCAGTTGTTAGAAAGATATTTATACTGGAAGGTTTTTGGGAACAAAATGTCAACTGGCATTCCGAGTCCTGTCTTAGGGGAGAATATAGTTTGAGTATATTTGGTGTTTCACTGGATAATGAATCCATTATGTCATTGGAGTTCAGGCTCACACTGATTAATCATAACGTTTCAATTATTCATTGAATCAGTGATCTTTTGCAGCCCCTTTTTTCCCACCTCATTTGCTGTTGGAAATTCTATTAATTTCTCTTCTTACTGCTTTAGGATTTCATCTTGCTGTGTTCTGAGATCCTGAAAATCTTCCACTGCCAGAGACTTTCATCTGGGAATTTAAAATCACCTGGCACCTTGCAAACAGCTCTTGGCATCTCTCTGGTTTGGTGCTTCATAGCATTTTAACTGCCTACCTTCAAGGTAGCTGTGCTGTGAAGCAGCCTGCCTGGCTGTACCACATTGATGAGCACCAGGGAGAGATGTGTGAATGACAGAGGTTATCCTGAGACTTGAGATCAGGTTCTTGTTTCATCTGCTAAACTGAATTTCCTTACAATGTCCCAGAGCCACTGAGAGGGTCGAGTTGCCCAACTTGGGGTCCGCCTGTGCAGCTAGTGAGATTGCCCTTGCCCATAGTACCTTCCCCGCTGACAGTACACAGGTGGAATTTTTTTAAAGGATTATGTTGTTTGTCTAGAGGAATTCACTTGGTACCCATGAAATATGTTGTTCTGTAGCACACAGATGGCACAGAGATCAGAAGCGGCTGATGTGTTCTTCGGGTCCTGCTGCTCCTGCTCAGCTCCAGCTTGCAGGTATCCTCATTTTCCAGCCTGGTACCCAGTTACTCAGTCACGTTGCCATGGTGTAGTTTTATCATATGCCCATAGGAAAGTGAACAAAAATACCTTTGTTGGTGGTGGTTTTTCAGTTGGGTTTTTTGTGGGTTTTTTGTTGTTGTTGGGGTGTTTTTTTTTAATTACTGTTATTTTGGTACTGTCACTTTTGAGCCATCATCTAAATCCTGGAACAAATTTAGAGTAAGATGTAGAAGGAAGCTCAGCATTTTCATATCAATCTTGTGTTTTTAAACAGTTGTGGTCAGATTCAGTCCACAGGTGTTGGAGGAACCAGGCAGGATTTCATGGAGGTCTTTTTCCCAACGCACACGTGTATTCTGTTGGCCTCCAGAGGCTCAGCTGCTCTCAAGCACACCACACAGATGCACAGACATGTAGCTTACTGGAAGGTCTGCTGTAACTGGTAGTGTAACACTGATTAAGGATATGATGTATAGAAATAGTTCTTCCCATGAATATCTTTTCTGTTTTGATTCTTCATAAAAATGCCATCTGCAGTTGTTTGTGACTAGTGGTGGCAAATCTCTTTGGTTTAGGTAAAATTGTTCTGTCCTCAGTCCTTTAGCAAACTGGGCTTTTCAGGTGGGTTAATCAGCTGTGAATTTTAGCCTTTAGTCTCCAGCTTATGGCTGTCTTGTCAATACTAAGTACAAGGTAATGTTTTTAGGGATAAACTATTATATGGCATATTATCACAATGGCAAAAAAAAAAAGGGGGGGGTACAAGAGTACAAAGACACAAAATAAAGCTCTTTATGGATATGGAGAGCAAGGCAGGTCTGTTTGTGTGCTGTAACAAACAGACCCACATTACAGGAAGGAGAGTTAAAGGAAAACAATCTATTAAAAAGAGGAGTATTTTCTATTTCAGTGGGTAATTTGCTAAACCTGATCTAAAAACAGAAGTATTGAATATGGCAAAGTTAAGACCTATTTTAATAGTGAATAGAAGACTGGATTTATCAATGAGCATCTTCTCTATATACCAGCATATTCAATGCCTTAAAGAGGAAAAAAAAAAGTTACAATAATGTCAGGTCTTTTAAAACTATGAAATATCTCAGTAATTTTCTGGAAGTCAGATAAAACAATGATGTTTTTAAAGTGTTCCTTTTTAATGGATTTTTAATTAAAAATTTTTAATATTTTTTCAAAGTGCAGGTTTGCTCTAAAAGATATCTGAAAAAAGAGCCCCATAGGAGTCTTTGTTTCCTGGGCTTTTCTAATTCTCATTCAAACTTCTGATGTTGGTACACAAGAATGTTGTTACTCTGAAGGGTAAGAGTTTAATTAGACTGTACTTGAAAGGTTGAGCTGTGTTTTTAGGGATCTCTTGAAGGCTTATTGGGAGCTGAGAGTTTCATTTGAAGGCAGTAGAGCTGCACGCACAAATACGAGCAGTTTATAGATTTATATGTGAGTCATATGGGCTATACATAAAGAGGACAAGAAGGCACCTCAACATGGGCAGTGTATCTCTGATGTGGAGGACCAACCATTGCTCACAGGGACACCTTTGTTATTAATGGAAAAGACAGTGATGTTTGTGGTGGACTCTGTGATCCCAAGGAGTGTGGAGTTCTGTAGTGCCATTAGGGATCTGTTTTCAAATGAAGGCTTCTTCAGGTACTGTGCCTAAAGTTAGTAGCGAGGTAATGTAAGTTTTCCAGCTGTACGTCATCAGAAGCGTGGTACAGCTAGGAAGGTGAATTGTGCACCAGACCCTATGATCCACATTCCTCAGAAGCTGGGTAGTACATAATTTTTTCCAATTTCTGAGGTGGTTGAAAAGTGACAGACCAAAGAGATTGAATGCAATCCTGATGCAGCCAACACACCACCCCCTGTCATTGATCTGTTGGCTTCTTCCTTGTGCCTCTTCCCGTTCTTGCTTGCTTGTTTGAGCACATAAGCTACAGTAACAAAAAATTTCTCTCTAATCATGGCAGCTGCAGTAACCACAAATACAAACTGTGCATGCAGATGCTGAGCATCTCTAGTTAGCTGTGACCTCTTTGACACTGCTAGAGTAATGGATGCAGTCTCTTTCATCAGGGGATCCAGCTTTGAAGACAAGAAGAGACATTATTAATAGGGGAAATGGAGTTGCTGTGACTGAATTTCCTTCACAGTGAGATGTGTGTGCCATGCAGCATTCTTTGCACACAACAAGATGATGGTGTATTTGCTCAAACGCCGGTGAAGGCGTAATTTAGCTTATGGAATCTGTACAGATGACATTCATGAGATGGAAATATCACTTGGCCTAAGAGATCAGCAGTGATCAGCAGATCTGTCTTCTAGGCAGACTTTCTGACCCTCGAAGCCACATAAAAATCTGTTGGTGGCTGACAGCTATGTTCCAACTTCCTTACTGTGCCCTCAGACTTGATTCCACAAGCTTGCCATGCTCCTGTGCCCTCACTGCTTCCCCTAGGATCCCAGTGCTACTGCAGTTGCCCTTAGCTTCACTCATGCTTTTGAGACACCACTGCAGTCCCTCTTTAATCTGCTGGGCACCTTGCATACTTCTGCCTTTTGGTTTTTTGCAACTCATTTTGTGCCATGGCTTTGTAGTCCCCTGCAATCTCTGAACCTAACCAGGGGGATAAAACTTCTTGTACAGCTGTGACTGTACTCTGCCCATTGACAGTGCTGCACTCTCCACTTTTTGAGGTTAGGCTCCGAGGGGGCAGATGCAGCTGACTGACCTGATCAGTTGTCTGTCAGATAGCTGTGATAGCCCATCAGACCCTGAAGTGGGAAGAGGGGAAAGAGAGGGAACACTGCGTAGTGGGTAGGGACCTGAATATGATGGGAAGAAGCGTGCCTTCTGATGGACCCTGTGCTCAAAAGTCAACAATGCTTCAGCTGCAGCTTGATGCCATAGCACCTTCAGTCTTTTTTTTCCCAGCATCTCATGACATCACATCCCAAATGAAGAGCATCTTCCAAAATACCTGCAATATTTATCCAATTGTTATTGCTAAAAGTGTGCATTCTGCACAGTGCCTTTGCTGGTTCACTTAGGGAACAAAAATATTTTTTAGGATCATATCTTTCTCCATTTTCCCATTTCTGCTTGTGGGTCAATGATCACAACAACAAACAATTAAAAATCCTCCCCTGTCTCTTGTCACTGAAGAGTCCTTACAATCTGTGATCCAGTGAAGGCCAGCATGGTACTGATGGCAGAGAGCTACTGCTGATTCTTCCCATCAGTGTTTAATGACAAGCAAGACGAGTGACGATGCTTTCTGTGAGTCTGGGGGTCTTAGGCTGGTTTGGACCTGTGTGATCCTGTTCTATACACTTCATTTGTGGTCTGTCATTTAGGACAGGAATCATCCCATAAAGATATTTATATTAAATATATTGAGTTATGGTTTTGTCTTTATCATGTGAGGTTTTGCTTGATGAATAACCATCAGGAAAAGCATGATGTTCTTGATCTCTCCTCAACAGAAATATTTGGGAATTCAGGTGAAATTCCAGGTAAAAGTGTTGTGATATTGGGGTGACTTGAACAAAGATATTTGGCTGTCACAGGTAATCCTTGTAGTGCTAGAAAGTAATCTTTGAAGCGCCCTACTGAAATCTAGATACACAATGTATGGAGAAGGCATCTGATGAACAAGCAGGAAGTAAATCTCTCTCTGCCATCTGGAAGATACAGATTTCCAGGAAGTGTGTCATCAACAAGTGGCTCAGCTGACTTCATCTTGGTGGAGATGCAAACTGTTCCTGATGGTTGAGGGGGTTGTGTGTGTGTTTAAACTGTAGGCAGAATACCTCTTCAGGCTGATTTTAGGCTCTGCTTTTGAGTCCTCTGAGAGCAGTGGCTGGCCTTCAAGTGCAAAGGACTGGCAGCTGCTCCATACTTATAGAATCATAGAATGGTTTGGGTTGGAAGAGACCTTAAAGATCATCTAGTTCCAACCCCCCTGCCATGGCAGGGACACCTTCCACTAGACCAGGTTGCTCAAAGCCTCGTCCAGCCTGGCCTTCAACACTTCCAAGGAGGGGGCATCCACAACTTCCTTGGGCAACCTGTACCAGTGTCTGACCACCCTCACAGTCAAGAATTTTTTCCTAATATCTAATCTAAACCTACCCTCTTCCAGTTTAAAGCCATTTCCCCTTGTTCTGTCACTACCTGCCCTTATAAAAAGTCCCTCCCCACGCACTTAGGGGCAGAGGCTGTGTGGAGGGCTGGTGAGAAGCTATCATGTATGTGTGAGCATTTGGGTAATGACTGAAGAGCTGCCATGTGGACTCTGAAAGTTTCTACACCATAGTAGAAATCACTTTTATCTCCCCTTGCCCTTCCCCTTCTCCTTTGTTAAATCACACATCTTTAACTATATATATGATTGGTTATTTTTTAATGCATCTTTTGTTATCTTAACATTGTCCTAAACAAGAAAAAGTCTCAGCCTGTGTTATTTTTATGCTGTTCAGTTTGATGGTTATAGGATTTCCTGTTCTCCTATATCTTGCTCTGAAGACACAACAGCATAAATTAATATTGCAAGTAGTCTTGTGGACTTTCTGTATGACTTGGCTAAGTCTGCAGGCCCTTTTTTCCAGGTAGGTAGTTGGAAGCACTAATGCTTCTTTACATCATTCATTTCTTGTGGGGGGGAGTTATTAGTCAAACACCTAATTTAGTAGTATTGCATTCAGGTGCCAAGATACAGTCTCTGCACCTTGCTTGCTGGAAAGGCAAACATGTGCCAGTACCTGACACCTGAAGCTCAGCAGAAATCTCACTGTGTGTTAAAAGCAAATGTGCTTTCCCTGAGGATTTCAGGATTTGTACATTCGCTTCCGCTGTTGGGTGTGTTGTCCTCAGTGAATGGTCTTGAGGGAGAATGAGAAGAGGAAAACTTGAAAAACAGTTTAAATTGCAAGACTGTAAAGAATTATTTTGTGCAATCTTCCCTCTGTAGTTTTATTGCTCTGCAATATTTGACTTGTACATTAGATTTTCTGTGTTTGTACCTGTATTTTAGAAATGTACGAAGAAAGCCTTTTTATACCATGCTGTTACCTGTGCTTGTAGTATAGCTGTCATTTCCCTGTACCTTCATTTATTTTTTAATTTATTTTTCTTTTTTTTCTTTATTTGCAGATTTCTAATTAAAACATATGTTTATTTTAATTATGTGTCTTCCATCCGTTTCTCTGTAGTCTTTAGTGTTTCTGTCTGGTGTATATCTCTTGTTTTTATTCCAACTTTCTTACCCTCTTCTTTATTTATTGTGCTCCAAGCGGAGAAAAATAGGTAGATGCTCAGGAAGCTAAAAATCTTCCTTTTGGCATTACAAATGTGTGGATACTAGTTCTCTTTTCTCTTGTTGCAGTCACTAGGATGCCTGTGAGTGAAGAAAGTCCTTGCTGTAAGTTTGCTGGTGAAACCCCAACCTCACGTATCACTTGGGTCAGATATTCTGATTATGGAAGTAACCAAAGCTCTGTTTCCATTGACTGGTGCTCAGTCCTGTTGGGTTGCTTCCAGTTAGTTTACTGAGAATTTGCTTTACTCTTGCTCAGCTACATTTTGTTGACTGGGTTGTTAATTATGGGTTTAAACTTGTATTTGCTTTTTCTAACAACTTAAAATATTGTGAGTTTTTCTCCCTCTTTATCCATTTACTTTTCTCTTTTGAAGAGGCATTGCTTCATTAAACACTTGCCTGCTTAGTCTGTAATGATCCTACTTCTTCCACTCTAAATACATTAATACATTGAAGAAAAAGAGCTTCATTTGTCTTCAGTGGGATGAAGATATTCCACATTGGTTTTGGTGCGTGGTACATCTTTGCACATGATCTCTGGTGGCATAGCTGCACTATGGAGGACTCAGCAGGATCTCTTGTGTAATTCCAGAGTGGCAGGGTTTTTGAACCTCTAATGAAGTGAGAATGATATTTAATCATCACACTCTGGTGAGAACAGTGTGATTTTTATGCTTCTACAAAATTAAGCATCTGCTTCAGGTCTTTACTCTCACCCTAGTCTATTCCTGCAGTAGGACTCCAGTATCATTGGTAGAAAGCTGCTGTATACAAGTAGTCAATGATGAGATGCTTATTCTGTGATGGTGATCTGGACCACTTGTCTACTCTTCTGGTGCAGCACAGTAGTGAGACATATAAACAGGAAGGGAAAAGAAAATATGTGGCTGTTTTTCCAGGGGACAGACCTTCTTGTGGCAGCACTTGAGGCTGCGGGAGGGAGGAGCAGATTGTCAGCTCAAAGCTGCCAGGGGAGCAGCTGCCTGCTCCAGCTTGGCCCCTGAATGGACTGCACATTTTAGCAAGTACTTGGCACTTTTGGTCAGACTGGGAAAAAACAACTTCTGTAACTTGTCTCCTTCTGTAACTTCATTCCTGCAGTGACCAAAGAGCCACAGGGAGAAATGTCAAGGATGCACCCAGTGCAACGGGCTTCTTTCATGTAAACCCCTCTTTCTTCCACAGAGGTCCTGCAGGACTCTGTTGATTGTGGAGGTGCTGTCTCAACCTCAGTTTCTTCATAGGGTGCTTTTCGTGCTCTGCTTACTTTCCTTCTTAATGCTTCACATTTCCAAGGTTAACTTCACAGTTTCTCGTTGCTAAAAATTTCCTTTCTTTTTAATTTTAGAGTAGAAGATTTCCATGTTATGGAGTCCAAGTGTGCAATTTCTATTTAGGTTCCTGGGCCATCTCTCTCTTGATCAGTAGATAAGTTGAAGAGTAGTGGTGATACACTACTGCTCTTTGCAGTAGTTGCAGTGAAAGCATGCTGAGCTTTTGCCATTCCCAAGCCCTAGCAATGGAGGAATCACACATAATGTATATGATATTGAGATTTTTTTTTTTCTGTGGGGTTACTGACATCCTAAGCCTCAGCAAAAGGGTTAAATAAAATTTGAGCTATGGGTTTGAGATACCGCATGACACATCTGATCCATATTACTGTGATGTGCCAGAAACTGCAGTTAGTATGTGAGTTCTGCAGGCAAAAATTATTGCAGTGCATTTTCTTCTTTTCCCTGTAGAATCACAAATGTCCTCCCTGCTGGGATTTTCTTGTTCAGTGGACTACACTGTGGGTTTGGGAAAAAAAATTGAAAACATTTATATGTAAATACAACCTGAAGGCTGCAAATATCCAAGCTGCTACAAAGACAGAGGACATGTCCACAAAAACAAATGGACCTGGTGTCCTTAGAAAATTAATAGTTTGCCATAGTAGGGGAAAAAATAAATGAGGTTGTCTTTGAAACCTTCTAGTCAGCATTTCAGACTTGTGTATTTGTGCTCCAATTAAAGGAGAAAATGGAAAAGCTTCTGGACATTTACTATTTTTAAGCCAACTTGAGCAGGGAGAAGCAGAAACAATATTTTTCACATGTTCTATTAGCAAATTACATGCCATGAATAAGGTTGGGTTTTTTGTTGTTGTTTGGCTCAGTACATAGGTTTGTGTGAGCTTTTGGTTTGGGGGAATGTGGGTTTTTGGCAATTGCTACATTTCTTTCTTTCTCTCTATTTTCACGAAGACTGTAAGTAGAAATTATTTCTGTGGGTCTCACAGCAATCTCTCACAAAATGCTGGAAGGTAGAAGAAATCCAGCAAAGGCAGAAGAGAGGCAGGCAGAGACAAACAAGGAGATGGTGGATATTTGTGGTGTCGTGCAGCAGCATTTGGTTTATTTAATTTTTGTTTCTTGATATAGTACAAATATTTCCTTGCTGAATTACTTTGATTTGGACTTAAAATAGGGTAAATTATTTTGAGGTACTTACCTGTCACTTTTGCTGGAGATCCAACTCGGCTCCTATTAATGCTCCTTCTACTTTAGCAAGGGAAAATGTAATTTACTTTTTTATAGCTGTTTTAGAAAACTCTGTGACAAAAACATACCAGTGCCTCCTCTAATAAGTTTTAAAGCCCAAACTTGTGCAGTTTGTAATAAGTGTAGTCTATCCTCTTAAAAATGTACTGGGGACTTCTGTACTAAACTCAGATAATTGCTCATAGGAGTTACCTAAATAAATCCTCTGGTGCACTGATAGGATAATTAGATGATTGATTTAGTGTTGCACTTCACAATGACTTTGTTTTATTTCTATTTTTTTTAATGAAAACAAAATTGAAATTGGAGTTTATGGTATAAGGAACTTGTTTTCCTTCCTCTCTGTAGGTGTGATTCTAGGAAGAGTATTGACCATGAGGAAGGCCACATGTTAGTCAGTGTTTACTAATCCCACCGAAGAAAATGAAGGCACGTTTCAGCTTTGCTGATCCTTTTCCCACCACTGTTGGCTGAATGAGAAATGGTTGTGTGATTATGCTGACACCCCAGCATGCATTTGGTAGACCTGTGGTTAACTCGTTCCCTCTCCATGTGTCTGCTCTTACAAAGTTTTGTCCTCATGATACTGTGCTTTCATTCTGCCAGTATGTGCCCAAAAGGCTGCCTCTGTTCTCGCTCCGGAGGTCTGAACGTCAGCTGTAGCAATGCGAACCTCAAGGAAATACCCAGAGATCTTCCTCCAGAAACAGTCTTACTTTATTTGGACTCCAATCAGATAACATCTATCCCCAACGAAATTTTTAAGGACTTGCACCAACTGAGAGTCCTCAATTTATCAAAAAATGGGATTGAGTTTATAGATGAACATGCCTTCAAAGGGGTGGCAGAAACCTTGCAGACTCTGGATTTGTCCGAGAACCGGATTCAAAGTGTTCACAAAAACGCTTTCAACAACTTAAAGGCCAGAGCCAGAATTGCAAACAATCCCTGGCACTGTGACTGCACGCTGCAGCAGGTGTTGAGGAGCATGGCTTCCAACCACGAGACAGCCAACAACATCATCTGCAAGACTTCTGTGCTGGATGAACATGCTGGGAGACCCTTCCTCAATGCTGCCAATGATGCTGACCTCTGCAACCTTCCTAAAAAGACTACCGATTACGCCATGCTGGTCACCATGTTTGCCTGGTTCACCATGGTGATCTCATATGTGGTTTATTACGTCCGGCAAAATCAGGAGGATGCGAGGAGGCACCTTGAGTACTTGAAATCCCTGCCAAGCAGGCAAAAGAAACCAGATGAAGCTGATGACATTAGCACTGTGGTATAGTATTCTGAATACAATGACTGCCTTTGTGATGGAAACTAGATTTAGATGACACTAAAATCAGAGGTTTACTTTTACCATTCATTGTAAAAATTAAGACTTTTGGGGTTTTTTTTCTGTTTAACTGAATTACACCACTGTTGAGCTTTCTAACAGAAAGTTTTGTCTGGGTGGTTTACTTTATTTATTTCTCTGGTGGCATCCTAAAGCAAGTGAATTAATATGTAAATGTTAGTTTAGACCCATTCCACTATTTAATAACGAAATTTATTTTTTTAATTTAAAAAAACAAATAAAAGCTTAAATTTGAACCATGTAAACCATAGTAATTTATTGATCAGGAACCTGTTCGGTGCCAGAGCACACTTGGTTTGATCAGGTAGAAGAGAGGAGTGATGACAAACTGTGCTGTCAGAGGTCCGGGAGTGGAGGCTCCCCGAAGGGCACTTCTCTCCTTGAGGTGCCAGCTGAAGAGCTGGTGAATGGTAGCACATTTTGGGGTCTGCTCACCATGACAGGAGAGCACACAGTGTGGGGAGAGTAGAGTTCCCTGACTCCAGCTGTAAGGGACTGAAGCTTGGGTAAGACTCAGAGGGCATTTTGGCAGCACTGGGGAGGAGCCAACATGAAGGAGCTGCATTGCAGGATGTCGAAGAGAGGTGAGTGGGGAAATGCAGTGGGTTTTCATCTTATACCCTACCCACTTACTGCCTCCCAGGAGCTTCTGGCAGGTGTCCCCAGCACCGGGGAGCACACCAAGAATGCAAGAGCAAACTTAGTGTACTGTTCAAACTAGGAGTACCACTAGTTATGGAGAGGGGAAAAAAAAAAGTTAAATAAAATCAGTCTTTTTAATCCATATGTTGGTTTGTAATTAAAAGTGACTTTAATTTTAGAGTGCAGCCTTTTTTGAAAAGCTGAATTGAATAAGTGAATATATAGGCTGGGCATATTCTGTTGCATGTTAAAAAATATTTTTGTATGATTTTAAATGCGTAGGAAAATATAGAGCCCATGCAGTTAAACTCAGCCTTGAATCTGAAATGGATATTTTAAAGCTCTACTGTCCTTAAAAACATGATCGTTTTATCTTTTCGTATATAAACTTTTCAAAGGGAACAAATTCACAAGAATGTATTCCTCTTGTTCTTTATTAACATAATAAAATTATACTTGTCTCTGGGTTCCTATAGATCCAGTCTAACTGATGTTGGAATATGGATTGCAGAAGGGTGGACTAAAAATTGTATAAAATGCTGCTTCGAAAGAACAAATTTTAAAGGACAGCCTTAAAAAAAATAAAAAAAAAAAATTACGGAGTCATATCTCCCATTAGATTATCCATTATTTCTGTTACAATTCTCTTCTTTTATGTTTTAGAAGGCACAAGCTTGTTTATCTTACTTCTTTCAGAACATTGTTAAAGAATATCTAAAATTTATTCCAGAGAAGGTGAGAGAACGAGAAAAAAAAAAGACTTTGTAAATGTGCATGGAGTCAACTTTTTATGTAATCTTTGTGAGCTGAGTCCTGCCTGAGTAGCTGTTCTTGTGACCAGCTTAGCTGTTTGCATTGTTCTATCTTGACCAAGAGTTTTTGGCATATTAAGGGATTGTTAATATTTGTAAAGGGCACAGTCCAAAAAGTATCTATTCTCTGATATTTCTGCCTCCATCCTTCTCCCCCCCCCAACCATTAAGTGAAATTTTATTTTCAAAGGAGAGCAGGCTGTTTATTGCACATCCTGCTTAGTTTGCATTTTATACCTTCCTTTCTTCAATCTCTATCTTGCTGAACTTTCCAGCATGGCCAAAGTGCCACCCCCAGCTCCCCGAGCTCTGCATGGCCTCCTGCAGGAGCCCAAAGCAGTAGGGCTGAGTACACATGTGAATCTGAAGACAGCAGAGAAAATGTTAGATTGTACTGGCAATATAATGAGCCCTACTGAATGGGATGCAAAGTTCCCCTCTGTAGGCTGAGCCAAGTTCATTCCCGATATAATTCTCTTAATTTCTCCAAAATCTCCTTCAGGGTAAAATTTGCCTTGTTTCTATTGCTGTGTTCCCCAGGTGATATTTCAGATCCCAGCTAGTATGCTGCTTTTGGAAAAAAGCAGGGGGGACTAACTAAAAGCAGGGACTGAGCTGGAGGTACTGACTTAATCAAGAGTCCAGTGTTGTTTATTCACAACTAAACGCAGGAATTTCTTCACCAAATTTGCCCCAAATTATTTAAACAGCAACATTTCAAAAATCTGGACAGTGTTAAACACTTGAAAACACTTGCAGGTTTTTTAAATTTGCTTTTAAGCAGCATTTTTTTAAAAAAAGAAAACCTCTCCAAAACTGACTGACAGAACTATAAATAATTTATGTTTAGTTTTTGCATTTTCCTGCTTTATTGATCTGTAAGACTGGTTCTGGAGCTGGTACAGTTTTGCCCCAGCTGAGCTTCTGACTCTACATGTTTAAATCCTGACCAAAACAAATTAAAACCAAGTTCAGTAGTACTCTGTAGAAAGGCTCTGGAGAGATGGTTTCGTATCAGTTCTCCAGGTCTGCTGATTTAAGTGATTTAAGTGATTCCCTATCAAACCTCTTTCCCCACAAAACTTTTCTTGTCTTCTTTTAAAGCCAATATTGAAATATCTGTTTAAAATCTGAGAATCAAGGCAATGCTCTGACAACCAATGGATGAAAACTCGTCAAGCTGAATTTAGCTGATGAGAAAAATAAATTAAATCACTGTTCCTTAGGTGTGTGGACTTGACAGTACTAGTGCTCCTGACAACTCAAATATTTGAGCTACATCTCTTTGTTTAATTGAAAAGAAACAGAAAAGAAAGATAAAAACCATTGGCATATGAAGACTCTTGTTTTTATCATGTTTTACCATACATCTTTCTGTTCAAAACTACTGTCTAGAAAAGCCTATCCGCTGGCTTTTGAAGTCAATAGCACAAATGGCACAAACTTTTAAAACTTTGATTGCATAATACTCCAGCGTGTTATTTTATTTACCATAAGTTTTGCTAAAAAATGAGCAAATTTGTATATTTTTATAAATACAATGAAAGGAAATAGATTTTTCTGTATTCACAGGAGATAGTTTATGACAGAAAATAGAGGGAAATGCATGGCACAGTGAATCCTGATTTTTTTTGTTCGTTAAGATGTTTCAGGAAAAGTAGAACTAGGGCTCAATAGGTTAAGTGTGATTTATTTCGTTATCCTGGGGGGGGTTTTTTAAATCCTATTTTTTGTTTCTAAAGGGTAAAGTATAACTCTCAATGCTATTTTTCTTTTTTCTTTTTTCTTTTTTCTTTTTTTTTTTTTTTTTTTTTACTTTAGTGCTGATTTTTCTCTGCTAATTTCTGGTGTTATACTCTGTGGCTAAGATGTCTGGTGGTGCGTTTGGGCTGTGTGTATTTACTTTCACACATTATACTTTTATTCTGTTCTCAGTTTTTGTACCGAATTAGATACAGATATCTTCACCATTAATGTACGTTATGTTTCTAAGTCTTCAGTAGCAAGATCTTGCACCACAGTTGCCATATCTTTCAGGGGCTGAGTATGAACAGAAGGTGTGGTGATGCAGCTTCTGATCTTCCCAGGGAGTAAAGAGGAGAATTCTAGTTCACCAATGAGATACCATACCGAAAATGCACCACAGTGGTTTTGAATTTGAAGCACT
Organism: Antrostomus carolinensis; assembly: GCF_000700745.2. NCBI lineage: Eukaryota > Metazoa > Chordata > Aves > Caprimulgiformes > Caprimulgidae > Antrostomus > Antrostomus carolinensis. Next base: position 51,046 of record NW_010293293.1, read on the forward strand.
AGGAAGTAAACAGAAAAAGGGAAAGTGAAAGGAGCAAGTGGAGTCTAAAATGCTTGAAGGTATCATGGAGTCTTGCAGCATGTCTTGATGTGCAGTGGGGTCTCAGAGTGAATCTAAATTGATTTTTAAAAGTGTGTCCTTGTACTCCCGCAGCTGGAAAAAGGCTATCATTGCTAAACAAGAGTTAATGAGATTTAAGGAGTTAAAAATATAGTCTTTAAAGTGTAGGAGTGAAATCTGAAGCAGGAAAATACAAGAGGGTGTAAATTCTGGTGGGGTTAGATGTAAAGCTGTAATATGGCCGAAACAAATGGGAACAAATGGGCAAATCAGAAACAGGAATCCCACCTTAGCAAGGGTCAAGAACTAGTCGAGTACTGAGGGAGCACTGTGAATAGATTGGGCAAATGTTTTGAAAAAAAATAGGCTAGCATGTGAGAAAGGGGAAAAATCATCCTACAAATTAGTTACTGGTTAAATGATAAACAAAAGTAAGAAGAAATTGTATGTTTTCTGGAAGGAGGATGGTTACTGAAATTTCTGAGAAGATGTTCCAAAGATCTCAGAATGGGGCCAACACTGTGCAATGTATTTCTGAGTGATCTAGAAAAGGAAGTTAATAATGAACTGATACCATTTGTGTATGATAAACAGTAATTGGGGGCAGTCCAACCTACAGCTAACTGTGAAGAAATACAGAAGGTTCTCGCATTTCTATCTTAGCAGATGATGATAAAATAAAGGTTGGATTTGGTGTGAATAATTGCAAAGTACTGCAGATGGCACATCCTCAGCTATGAACATAGGGATATTCTCTAAATTGGCTATAATCAAATGGGAAAACCATCTTGGAGGCACAGTGGGAAGCTCTTCGGTGACAAACACCAGAAATTATTAGGAGGGATATAGACAGCCAAACAGCTTGGCAGAATGGCATGATAAACCACTGAATAAAATTTGTGATGAAACCACATCTGTAACATTGCATTCAGGTCAGCTTCTCCTTGTTTCCAAACAAGTAGATCTGTGGTCTCCAAACTACACAAAATGTAGAAAAAGGCAATAAGTTAGTCAAGGGTAAGTTGTTTCCACAGGAGAAGACGTCCCCCAAGCATGGGGATGAAATTCCAGAAGAAGACACAGTAAGAACTGGAGTAGTACACAAAAGGTAACTTGAGAAAGAGTGATCTCTGTTTCTTACAACTTAAAATAGAGCAGTTCTGATTAAAGAATACCAGGCAGCAGGTGTTAGGTGGTTTGTTTTGGTTTTTTGTTTGGGTTTTTTTTGTTAGCATGCATCTAAGTGATAAAGTACAGGATACTGTGGAGAGGAAAACATATTCAAAGGTAGGAAAAATTCATGGCAATCAAAGTTGCCAGAGGTTATTTAACACTGCTCACATTGATACAGATACAGTTCTCAAGGACGAGTCCCTGCTCATCCCAGGAAGCAAGGATGGTTTCCTTATTAGGAAAGGCTCCCAAGTCTGTGCTGCTGTTACTCTCTCTGAGGTGCTGCTGCAGGTGTTTGCTGAAGAAGGGAAGGTGGGTTTGTTTTTATGGCACCAATGCTCTGGAGAGATGCAAACCATTCTGCACTGCCCTCTCTGTGAGGCAGGAGGGGGCATTTGTTGTGTGGAGAAGGAGGTTTTACTTGCATGGAGTGGGAATTAAGCCCAGGAAAAACAAAATCACACTTAACTCTTGGCATCTCCTCGCTGTGATTTGCAGCACTAACTGCCGGGTGGGGCTCGGGCACTCCATGCTCAGTTGTGCCAAGCCTGTGTGCACTGAAGGAGTGACAGCTTCAGCTCTGTTTTTCTCCTAAGAGATAGTTATGTCCCTTGGAGGAGATTTCCTGAAGTGGTTGTGAGTCTGAATACAGCTGCTAAATTAAACAAAACTCCAGAATGAAAAATGAGATGGTTTTAAGCTTTCCCCGCTGCAGGGAAAATTAAGCAGCAGTTAAGGATTTGGGAATTCAAACATCTGTATAATTCTTAATGCTGCTGTGAGATTTCAAATGCACATTGTGAGCATTGTGCTGGTTTGGTGGGGCAGTCTGCAAGCAGATTTCATAAAGATGCAACAATCTCCAAAGCCTGTTAGTGGCAGATTAAACTGGGCATTGGCGGGGTGGGGGGAGGACAACAGACCAAAAAAAACCCGCCAAACACAAAACAAAAAAGGTCCATATGTTGAACAGTCTGTTTAGATATCTTTATCCTTCACGATTACTAGTCTGCTTCATAATCAAAGTTTGTCAGCACTAGATTTTTTCACAGCTACATCTTAATTTGGAAAAGTAGTTCTTTTAAAATATATCTGCCCTAGCAGTGGTAGTATCTGACCTGACAGTACCAGTATTTAAAAGGTGATTGAAGTTTAACATATTAGCTAAACCTCATCTGCACCGGGACCTGTTTGTATACCTGTCTGCATAGGCACATAAAAATATTTAGCTATATATTTAAAATTATACATTTTCTTCTCATAGGTGTGGCTATGAGACCATGCTCTTTCACATATGCTCTAAAAGTTTTTAACGTAAAAAAGCAAGAAAAAAATTGGAAAGGAAAAACAGACTTCAGAACTTTTAGGTCCTCTTCGTAAAATCAGAGCTGGAGAAAAAGGAAGAAAAAAGAAGCCCTAGCACAACCTATTCTTGTTTTGTTTTGGTTTTTTTTTTTTGAGGATTAGCTTTGTGCTCAGTGCTGCATTTCATGGTTTACCAAGTTTTTATTTCTGTACCTAAGCCAGATTAGCATTCACTTTCAGCAAAGTCTTTTATAAATGGAGTTCTCAGCAACAGAAAATACCAAGGCTTATCAAGTTGGCTGAAGGAAATCGTGAATACAACAAATAAGCTCTCTAGACAGTATTTCTATATTCTTTTAATTAAATTTAGTGACGAAGGAAAAGAGTTGTTGAATTAAGGTAAAGCTGGAGAGATTTCAGATTCTCAAGCAGCTGCTGGCTTTTATATTCTTAATGGGGCTGTGTAAGGGGTAACCAACACACCTTTTTGCTGCTCTGTTTCAGAAGCTACAGGTCTGGTTGCTATTGCAGAACACACAACCTTTTCTCTCTTTCTTCGTGCAGTCGCTAAGGACAAGGGCTTTGGGAAGTGTCGTGCCTGGGAAATGCCACCCTCAGAGCTCAGAGTCCCACCTCAGCAGCGGCAGGAATGTTGGTTTAGGCCATATGTAAAAGGGGGGAAGCTGCTATTTGGATGACATCTGTGAACCCTCCTGAAGTGACTCAGTAGCAGAGACATGACAGCTCAGGATCCCAGACACCTCGTTCCTTAAAACCATAGGGTGCTTTTTCCTGACAGGGCATCCTGAGGTGCTGATGAAGCCAAATTATCTGGGTAAGCCAATTTCATGACTACTTTTCTACAGAATGACACATTAGTTTTGGGACATCAAACTCTCCAGTACTATAAACTGAAAAACACCTGCACAGCCAGTTTGATTTTCAAGAAGGGTGTGTCTAACCTCATTGCAGCTATAGTCAAAATGTTAGAATTTTTTTCCCCTCTCTTTAGTCTTTTGTTGTTCAATATGACCTTTGTGGTTGAATACTCTTCATAGCTGTGCATCCTGAATCTTCAGCAAGCTTGTTTTCACTTATCAAAAATTATTTTCTATTGCTACAAATGGTAGAAGTCACTGGGAAATAGATTTGGTCTTTTCTCATAGTTTTTACAAGATTCATGAACTGATTAATATACTAGGGCTTTTTACAAAGAAAATTAGATATGATGCACATACACAAGCTTTATAAAAATGGCTGATCAATAAATGAACAAAGTGGAATTTACTGTATTTTATTTTGAAGTTCTGAAGTGGAGAAGGACAGCCTATCTGTTTGGAAGGGCTGGGTAACTTACAAAGGTGTTACTTCAAAAGACAAGCTCTGCAGTACTTTGAACCATTTATTTCTCTTCAAAAACTGTGGCAACCCTGAAACTATAATTGGAAGCATCATACCAGTGCCAAATTGTAATGCTGAAAAAATTATTTTTTTTATGATAAAGGAAAATAAATCTCTATCTTGGGTTCTCACATTGTGATGTTGTCATGGTTTAACCACAATTCCTGTCTGAACTTGAATTTGTGCTTTCTTTATTGACAGACTTTCTTGCCAAATCCAGGAATGAACTTTGGGCTGCATATAAAACGGAAGTTTTGCCATTGCTATGGGATCAACATTTCTGCAATAAACATGTTATTGATATGAGGTGAACTGAGCGACTGTTCTGGCAATTGCTTTTGTACTGAAGGGGTTAATGTAGCTTTAACCTCTAAATAATGGCATCTCACAGCTCTGCAGTGGTTCACCCTCTGAATTCCAGAGTGGCAATGAGGAACTAGCCTTTCCTTATGCTGGTGGCAAACAGCAATTTTAATTGTCTTAAGTTTTCATTGTTTCTATGATAGAAGGCAGATGGTGTCTTTTTGTATTTGGCTGGATGTAGACCTCTCTGGATTCTGTAAGTGAGTGTGTATGAGGGCAGGTTTCTTCAGTGTAAAAAAAGGCAGTATTGAAGTGAGCTGACTGCATGTTATTAGCTTGCAGTAATGGGTCACTGTTCAGCCAGCATCACCCACAAAGTTAGTTTATAGCAAAATTGCTGGAGTCAGCAGGCTTCTGGAAAATAACCACCATTATTGTTTAAATGCTTGTATTTTTTTCATTATTTTTCGACAGTTACTGCTGTTCTGCACCATTATGTCCTCTGTGAGCACCACTGTGAAACTGAGCAAAAAGTTGTCTTGGAAGGAACAAGCTTTAAATTTTCAGGCTCTCCTTAAGGGGTAGAGGAAAGGTCTTTCATGGAAACTACCTCAGTTAGTACCACAGTACATAATTGTGGACCTGAGGAGATCTGACACACATTTCATGCCTGGCCCCTGACTGCCTCAATAAATAGATGCCGTACTTAGCACAGAGAACAAATGGTTTGGGCTGTGAAGAGTGAGTCGTTCAGAGCTGAGCTGCTTTTCCTGAAAACCCACAGAAATGCAATGATTAAATAGGCTTTACGTTTGGAAAATCTTGAAAGTCTTTAATCAGTGTTGAGATGCTTTTCCTTCTGATGCCAGTAGATTTGTTTGACACAGCATGGAGATGACTATATATATATTGCAGTCAGTTTTAGCTGCTGGAGGTATATGGGTGATAACTGCTCACATTATGTGAGCACAGTATTAGGTGCCTGATGAGACATGGACCAGTTAGAACGAGTCCAGAGGAGGCCGTGAGGATGATCCAAGGGCTGGAGCACCTCTCCTATGAGGACAGGCTGAGAGAGATGGGGCTGTTCAGCCTGGAGAAGAGAAGGCTCTGGGGAGATCTTATAGCGGCTTCCAGTACCTGAAGGGGCTACAAGAAAGCTGGGGAAGGACTTTTTTCAAGGGCAGGTAGTGATAGAACAAGGGGAAATGGCTTTAAACTGGAAGAGGGGAGGCTTAGATTAGATATTAGGAAGAAATTATTTCCTGTGAGCGTGGTCAGACACTGGAACAGGTTGCCCAGAGAAGCTGTGGATGCCCCCTCCCTGGAAGTGTTCAAGGCCAGGCTGGATGAGGCTTTGAGCGACCTGGTCTAGTGGAAGGTGTCCTTGCTGATGGCAGGGGTGTTGGAACTGGATGATCTTTAAGGTCCCTTCCAGCCCAAACCATTCTATGTTTCTGTATGATTCTATGATTCTGTGAGTGTCTTCCTTCTGCTGCAGGTGTTGGATTGAGCAAAACAGAACCAGCTTTTCAGGACAAACTGAGAAGATGCCTGTGAAAGGCGCTACATGGTCTGGCTGAAGATTTGGAGAGTGAGCAGATGGTATCCCTTACTGCAGGCCTGATGAAACTCTTTCTGATGAACTTGGTTTGAAATGACAGTTCTCATCCCTTGTGGAAAACCACATCAGTTCATGACACATGGACTTCAGCTGTTCCAGCCTCCTGTCCCCGTGCCTGTGTGTGTGCACTTGTGTGGGTGTGGTAACATTGAACTCAGCTGGGTCTTGCTGGTAGGAGAGTGGGAATTTATATTTTTGAGTGTGAGTATACAGTGCGTATACAGACTGGGAAGCTGCAATATCCTGGGGAAGCTATGCACAGGTTGTTGGAGAGTGGGTGGGAGAAGGTCAGAAGGTGCTCGCCATGGTCACGTGCTATTCCAGAGTTGATGTAAAAGGTTCATTATTATTTTGTCTTCTGTTCTCTTGCTGGCCTAATGCCTTTTCTGTACAAATGAAAGCAGAGTAATTAAATCATTATTAATCACTGTCATAATGTACTCATAATTACTGCATGTTATGTGTCACGTCAGAACCTGCCAGCTTGCTTTTGTCTGAGGCCACTTTTCCAGGGCAAGGGGTCAGCCAAGTTCTTGGTGCATCCCTACCTGACTGCAGGCCACCTGCCCCGGAGCAAAACACACCTTGTTCATGTGACAGCTATGGTCAGGGGGAGTTCTCCATGTCCTTCAGTGGCAAGCTATCTGCTTGTCTGTCAGATATGGTGTATTTCCACATGTAAACTTAATTTCCTATCCAAGAGAAGAGGTCAGGCAGAGGGGCAGGGCGAGGGATGATGGGAATCTGCTTCTTGTGCTCCAGGGAGAAAGGAGTAGTTGGATTGGATGAAGGAGGACCTGATTTGAAGCAAGGGGTTATAGAAATGCCTGGAAAAGACAGTAAACTCCACAAACCTGGTATTCTGCATATGTGAGAAGCCCCAAGCTCTCTGCAGAGAGCGAAGGAAGGGAAGGGAGAGGCTGAAGTAAGATGACTGCCTGGAGAGGGTGCTCTGCACAGGGGTATGCATTCATTTGGGCAGCTGCTGGGGAGAGGGAGATGCAGAGGGAATTTCCCCCCTTCAATTACTGTGACCCTTGCTGACACTGTGACTTGTTTTCCACCTCCCATAACACCATTGACACTTCTCTGTGCTTCAGAAAAGATGTTGGGGACGAAGCTGAGCTGGAAGAGAGGGCTGTTAGGATGTTTATGCTTCTGATGAGGAGATCAGTTGCCCAGCCCCACCCAGCCTGGCCAGAGTGTTTCTGCCTCACTACCTGCAGCATCTGAAGCCTCCATGGCATGTTGACCTGGGTTGGTAGGAGGCATCCCACTGCTAGCCCTGCTCCTGCTGCAAGGCTGGTTCCCACTGAATGGGATGTGGGAGAAAAGGTGCCAACTGCTGTGGTGGCTGCTGCTCATCGGTTGATCAGCCACTGCCACATTGTCACCCCACAGCTTGCCTGATGCTTGGCTCTTCCTTGCCCGGACCGCATCAACTCTGAAGAAGAAAGGTATTTTTCTTGTCAGGCAGCAAATTATAAATAATGTCCATGCTCTGCTCTCCCACAGATAGATGTTTAAACCAGCTGTATGCATCTTTCAAAATGCAGGGAAGATGTAGTGAAGAAGGGAGCAGGCTATATAAATCAAGTCGTCCTTCGCATGCTTCTCCCTGCTTTGTCTGTCTTTTTAAAAATCCATAAACCAGGAGACCACCTACCCTGCTGTAATACCTTCCTGGGTGAAATCCAAAAGTGTAGAAGGTCAGATCCGTACTTCCAGTAGTTTGATGTAATTCCATTAAAATCAAAGGAGATGTTCTCATTTATTACAGTGAAAGTCCTTTTACAGAAAGCACCTTTAACTGCCAGCCTCCTCACTGAGCCTGAGGGAAAGAAATCCATGGTAATTTTGTGAGGGGGGCGGGGGGGGATATTTAGCCTAACTAGTTTAAAGGTGCTTGTTGTTCCTATTTAATTTTTTCCTAGGGATTCCTATCAGAGAAAAAGATACTGATACGAGGGTTTGGGTTGGCACAAGTTTATTTCAGCATTGACTTAAAATGTCAGGGCTAAGTAGATCAAGAAGAATAACACTCAAATGATGAGAGCTTCAAGGCTTTGCAGATAACAAAGAGAATCTAATTTTAATTATGATCTTCAGTGAATTTTGAAAAGGTCATAGTCTTTCATCAGTGTGTAGAAGGACAAGGAGCATCTGCATTAACTCCTCTCACACTTTAAAGGTAGTAGTACTCCTGGCTTTTAGCCCAAAGCCTGGGAAAGCCAATATGACTTGTTTTTTCCCTGTAATTATCTGGAACAATATTTTAAATGTCATTGCTGCACTGCAAGGACAATAAAGGAGGGCTAAGAAAGAGCAGTTATAATCTAACTAGAAAGTACGAGGGACAGGTGAAGACTTGTGTCTCTGCTCCTTTTTCTTGTAAGACCATGCTAGTATACCACAAAGACATGGAGGCAGAAGAAGGAAGAAGTGAGAAGCCCATGTGTGTTCAGAAGGCCTATTATGACCAGGTTAGTTTTGCTACATATTTATCTTCTGCAAAGTTGACAGTGGAGCAATTAGTCCACCTGAATATACATATGTATATATAATTGTTTCTCTGTGTGCGAGTACATACGTGTACATACATGGCAGGGTGAATGGTATCTTGTGAGTGCAAAATGTCATCTACTGAACCATATTTTCTGATCTTTTTCTCCAAGTTTCTTACCCTCCCACCAATTCCTATCATGTTGCTGTGGCTAAATCTTCCCTAAACTTTTCTCATGTCACATTAATTGTGTGCCAGTGAACAGGGTCTGATGAGTAAATTTCTAAAACTGAACTGGTGAGATGCTGTACCTTTCAGGCTAAAATGCCAAAATGTCCTTTGGTTGACTCAAGATATACCTCCCTCCTAGTTTGGAGGTACCTCCCTCACCAAACAAGATTTTAAAAATTTAAACAAATTTTAAAATATCAGTCTTAGGCTTTGTCTTAACTTTAAAACTATACTTTTGAATCAGAGGTTAATTAATTGAAGTGGTTATAATGGTAGTATTATGTCCCTTACTTCCACAGGGAATTTGCAGAGAAATAGTTTGTAAGCAGGCATCCTGTATTTAAAAATAACCTTGTTTTGCAGGCATATATAACTTGTTTTAGATACAGTTGCTGTCTCTTCCTAAGATCCTTATCATTGTCAAGGAAATGAGAATTTCTCTGGGGCTGTTATCACTGTGATTCCATGAAATATAGTCAAGTACCTTAAGTGTAAACCCTTGTTGCTTGCTGCCAGCCTTTTCTAGGACCTCAGCGTTCTTAGACATGAGTGGTATGGATGGGAGACCTGTCTGCTGGAGTGCTTGATATCAACAAAGCCTAAGAAACTCCAGATGAAATACAGGAGTATTGCTCAGCTTTTAGACAAATATACCTTGGTAAAGCTCACCTGTGAAGGAAAAGATGTACCGAGAATGCTTGGAGAGGTGTTCAGAAAACAGATGGTTCAGTTTCATTTTTTCCACCTTCCTTGTTTTTCACTTTTGAAATTGAAGTTCTACCAGGGCTTCAAAATTTTACAGTGACGGGAGAAATAGCAAAGTGGTGAGTTGCCACAGCCAAATGACAAGTTGTTTAATAAGAGAAAGGAAAATGTTTTTTTAAGTCAGACTATCTCAAACTCTACTAGCAGGTTTTTTGGCTTTTTTTTTTTTTTTTTTTCCAATGGCTAATTAACATCAGATAAAAGACATCTTAAAGTCTGTAATAACAATTTTACTTATTCATGGAGGCTGGAGCAACTCTCCTACGAAGACAGGCTGAGAGAGTTGGGGCTGTTCAGCCTGGAGAAGAGAAGGCTCCAGGGAGATCTTATAGCAGCTTCCAGTACCTGAAGGGGCTACAAGAAAGCTGGGGAGGGACTTCTTATAAGGGCAGTTAATGACAGAACAAGGGGAAATGGGTTTAAGCTGAAAGAGGGTAGGTTTAGATTAGATACTAGGAAGAAATTCTTTCCTGTGAGGGTGGTCAGACACTGGAACAGGTTGCCCAAGGAAGTTGTGGCTGCCCCCTCCCTGGAAGTGTTTAAGACCAGGCTGGATGAGGCTTTGAGCAACCTGATCTAGTGGAAGGTGTCCCTGCTGAAGGCGGGGGGATTGGAACTAGATGATCTTTAAGGTCTCTTCCAACCCAAACCATTTTATGATTCTATGAAAATAAACATCTTTGATGCATCCTTTGTTAAGGCTTGGAAAGTCTGAAAGGCTAAACTCAAGATCTTTCATGTAGGTCTGAAGTAAAAGAAAATCAAGAAGGTTTTAGCTTTTTTCTCTTCATCTGTCCTTTACCCAGCAGCTGTAATTTAGCCACGAAATAGATGAGGAATGCAAGCTCCATAGAAAATATGTACATTCTCTCCTGTCAGCTACAATAGAAGGAATATTTAGTGTACAGGTTTCATCTGCTGCTTTAATTTCTTTTAATTCCACAAAGTTTCAAGCTAATCTGTGTTCCAGCTCTAAGTATTAGGACCAGATTTACAAAACCTCAAGCAAAAGTCTGATTTAGATTTATAAATCTGGCCTTGATGATGAGACTTAGAGCTGGATTATTCAGATTGTTTTGGAAGTCGAGGGGATTTAAAACTTGTCTAAGAACAAGGCTCCTTTAGCGTCTTTTTAATGAAGACCCTAAGTTTAGAAATGCCTGCTTAGGAAGAAGGTAAAAGACAGAAATCAAAACATATTTCTTTAAAATAAAAAACCCCAATTCTTAATTTCAAAAGTGTAGGGCAGCCTAGGAGAATGAAGCCAAGCCCAGGACCACTTGTTGTTGTGCCAAGCTATGGTGCTCACAGATGGTGAGTGAGGGTTTATGGTGACACTGTTGCCAGCGGGGCGGGAATTGAGCAGACAGGAGCTGCTCTTTCTAGCTCCACCTGGGGCAAGGGCAAGGTGTGGGCTTGGCTCTCTCAGACAGTGTGGTGGTTTGTCAACCTAGTCATCAGCAAGAGTTGGCCTCCATGCTCTGCACCTTCCCCACCATGCATGGGGCTGGTATGGTGCTCACCCAGTTCATCTCCCAGATCACCCCCAGGTGTGGGAATGTTTGTGACAAATGTGTGTTTTGCCTTTGCTTTGTTTCTCCCTGACAGTCACTGAAGGCAAGGTTGGGTCCTCTGGTTCAATACAGAACAATGACAAGCCCCAGTAGGGTCTAAGGGCTGGGGAGTGCTCTGTAGATATATGCAAATCCAAGCTCTGCAAAACAGTTTGTCTCCCTCATTCATCCCAGACCAATAATGAGAGGAAGTGTATTTGGAAAAGGAGTTGCACATTTTGGGGACGTGGTTTTCTAAATGCAAAGTGTTAACTATACCTCTTACAGTTAGGGAGACTCCAGCATTGTGAGAATATGACCTAAAGAACTCCTCTAAAACGCAGGCAGCTTGCTAATGTCCACTTTTAAAGATAAGACATTGCTTTTGTATCATGTTTTCTAGAATTGTCTCCAGGGAACAACTACATTTACTTCAGTGACCCAAATGAAGATTAAGGGCTCAGACTATCTGAATGCTTGGCTACTCATTACAACTAAAGGTCTTGGTGTCAGACATCATATCGTATGTATTAACCAGCTGTCCAGGAAAGTCTAGCTTTAGAAATACGTGACATACTGAAGTGCTTCCATTTTGCTCATCGAATCCAGCATGAAGATCAATTTGTGCATCTGCAGGCTCTTCAAAAGTAGCTGATGACAGAATTGCTTGTTTGCTCAGAGTCAAACTTCTATGGCTTGTTACATGGTGTGTGACTTTCTGAGTTCACCTTCCTCTCTTGTTTTTGTGGTTATCCTGGTAAAGAGGTTGGGGAAACAACAGAGAACTTTAAAAGAGACTAAGGTGAAAAATCCACTCTGTGGCAGAATTTTAGGATTAAGAGAAACTGTGGTTTATGTGGTCGCCTAATGTACCCAGCTGTCTAAACTATTTTCTCTCACCTAAGATCTGTCAATGTTGGGAACATCTGCTAAGGTGTTCCACTGCTGGTTACAGGTATGTCATTGGGCAAAAATTAGTATAAAAGGGAATGCAGTGTGCTGTTCCTCATCATCTTCATCTACTACAAAAAACACTAAAGTTCATACAAGGATTTCTTGTTGGTTGGTTGGTTTTGAATTAAATTATCAAAGATCTTACATTTATCTAAGTCCTCGAGCACATTTGCACTTTCTCTCACCTGTTAGTGTGCCTGTTATAAAAGTGGAAAGGTACTGTCTTTTCTTAGACTTGTGGATATAGCTGAGAAAAAAAAGGGGGGGGAAACCCAACAGACAAGCTCTTACAAGCTGCAGAAGCTGCAAAAAATACTTACATGTTTGTTTTTCTCCCAATTATGTCAGTTGGCCTACAAAAACATGTCAACTCCTCCTACGTACCCTGCCAGGGGCCTTATATTATGACAGCTAAAACAATGCTGTTGCTGTGCAGTGTTTTCAACTTTTGAGAACTGATATTATTCATCACCTTCCTAATATTGATATCTGCAGAGGAGAACATTGGGTACTAATCAGCTGCTTAAGAGCCCGTCTCAAAACATCCCCAACTACACTGGCCACTTTGCTAGATAATCTTGTTCTAGTCCAATGTCAATATTTAAGATAGGACTTTCTGTCAAAATTGAGCAGACATAGACTGGTAAATACGTAATAAGTGGGATTTCAAACAATCCAATTTTAATGGTTTTCACTAAATAATCAGAAGGAGTTTTCCTATTATTAACCAAAGAAGTTTGCACAGATTTGCTGTATCGGATCTTGCACTGCTGCAGGCTTGGTCTGCAATTTGTATTACTGCAGTAGGGACCCCTGTCTCTACTAGGAGAGAAACAAACACGTGGTGAGGGTTCCTTTGCATTTCTGTGCCACTGCATGATCCTGAGCACATTTCTCATGACTGCTTGCAAGGAAGGTTAATAGCAGAGTTTCCAGTGAGGAACAAGAAGGCCTTTGTGCACAGAAGGCAGAGTATAGTCATGTCTGTATGTATGTACTTACAGGACCACTCTGGAAAAGACTCAAAGAAAGTGCTGCATTCATAGGATGTAATAAAAGAAAGGGGGTGACAGAGTGTGCGACTAGTTGCATGATTTCTAAAGTGATCAAATATAAATAATCAAACATTTGATATATTTTTGCTGCTCATAAGACTTCTTACTAGCACTTTGCACCATCCTGTGAGCATTGCGGTGGCAGGTGATGACATTTGTTGGGGGACAAGGCAGTTGGTTCACAGATCAGATGAGCAACAGATCAGTATTTCAGGCAAAAAGGAAATGATGAAAAAAAATATCTAGGATGTTTCTGGGCAAAACAAATGAAGGGGAAAATATTAAGAGAACAAGAAGGATTATTATCATTATATTATCCTACTGCACTGTGTTTCATGATGTTGCAGGACAGAATCCAAGTTAGTGTAAGTCTCTGCTTGGCACTTAAAAGATTTCTAAGCATTTGAGGAGAGCTGGTTCAAAATGATGTGAAAAAAATTGACTTTTTTTCTGGAGAAGTTGATGATTTGCAAACAGCTCAAAGTAGTGTTGAAGTTTTCCTGCTTTTTTTTTTGTTTTGTTTGTTTTTCTGTTTGAAGAAAACAATGTATGTTACTTTACTGATCTGTTAAAAAATTATCTTGTAACCTCGGGGTTATATTAGTTTTATTTCATTTTAGCCTATTCAACTGCAAATCGAGCATAGTGAATCAAAGCTGCTGGTTTAAAATTTGTTGGTTTCCATTTAAAGCCAATAAACATAATACTTCCATAACATTTTCTGGCTGTGCTAGTTCTCGGAGAAATAATATACTCATACAGCTTTCATAGATCTTTGGGAAGGCTGGATCTCTATTTTGTGACTAAAAGTATTTTCAAAGCTATTAACAGTTTCAATTAAACAGTGTGATTTTTTTACTGACAAATTATTCCTTAGCCTTATTGGAACAGAAAATAGAGAACTTCCTACCATGTATCATTACTCTGTCATATTGAAGTACACCATTCTGAAATGGTTAATGGATGCAATCACCCAGCAATGCATCTGAGGAGCTGGCTCTGCTACTGGACTTTACAATTAGCCCCTGTGGGAGAAAACCGCTTTCTGGTGCTGCAATTATCCACATGCAATTATCCTGGTGCTGCATGAAGTCTCACCAGTTAAATGGTCCTGCTTAAACAGGAGTCACAGTCTCAGCAGACTTAAATCTGTGAAAGTTCTGAGCTTGGCTTGGTAACTGAGCTTGGCTTCCTGAAGCACAGCAGTGTTGTAAGGAAATGATCCTGTCTCAGCTGCCCAGGAATTAAGTTTACTCCTTCAGTGGATGGGAACAGTTAAGTTCAATTGCACAAAACATATGTTGCTTGCATAAGATTCATTTTGGGTGGAAACTCTGCTTTTAATTATAGATGGTTGCATAAAATGTCAGTGATTAAAGCACAGATTTAGCAGTATTCTTGGCCTGCATTATGCCAGCCATAAAGCATCTTTCTCCTCCTGTTTACACCTCTTGGAGCAGAATTTCTCCAACTTTATAAAAGTTTTTTATTCAAATGAAAAAAAAATCAACCAAAGAGAAAAGTAACATTTCCTCATCTATTCTGTCTCTCAAGGTTTCTCAACACTGAAATTGCTCAGGGTAGGATCCAGAATAAGCTGAGCAGGGCTGGTTTGAAACAGGGAAAAAATGTGATCTAATATCTCACTTCAAAGCAAGAAAGCTAAAATTCGGGTTCAGGTTGTCTGAGGCAATCTTAGCCTTTGGTGTCCTTTTGTCCATAGAGTGATGGGGAATGCCCATTCGTTAAAATCACCAGTTGCCTCTGCTAAGTAAAATTCCTTCATAATTCTCCAGAGCCTGAGATAATTATATCCAAGGCAAAGCTGGCAAGGTTTGAAATGTGATCAGATATATATCCAGCTGAGCATGATCCACTTCAGTATTTGTTCTGATTTAGTCATTGTCATTCCAAAAATACTACCATGGAGGAAAATATAAACATGATCCCTTCTTTTTTTAGGATTGTTACCATCTGTATCTTAGTTACCAAATGTTTCTTGCTTAACATATATTTAAAATTAACCTAGTCTATGCATCGCCTGCCTTTACTGTTAAGTGTAATAGTAATCACAGCTCTGTTCACAGAATGTGGTCTACTTCGGTAAGCATTCTTCTTTAGCTTTGAGTGATGTTTTCTGACAAGTGCTATTTTGGCCACTTCTTCTATAAATATGTAAGTTCTTATTATTCTGCTGTAGTGATTCACTTCTCTACTCTTTTCTGTGGAAGTGTGTTGAAAATTACAGCAGCTGAGGTTATGGCCTCTACTGTGCTTTTCAGAATATTTTCTTTTAGTGTCCTCTATTTTTAGGTCATTTACTGAGTCCCCATTACATTACATGACTGAAGATAGCGCCTGGCCTTTTATTTATATCCTCATATTTTCTGAGTTCCTATTGCTGCTTTTTTTGACCTCCCTTCCTCATGTAACTGCTTCTCATCATACCATCTCCTGATTTAAGCTAGATTAAACAATATCTATGGAGGTTCAATAATCCCTTTGAAGGAATGAATTGAGCAGAAAAAGCTAGCGTGAGACCTCTTGTTAATCCCAGACAAGGCAAAATCCTCAAGCACATAAGGAGGATACTTTCCATTTTAAATGAGGTGATTAATGGTAAGATCCTATCTTATTCTGAATGCTGTGCATGCAAGTATTGCTTGGACAACTTCTGGTGAGAGCAAAACCATATTTAAAAGAGTATTTACTAAAAAGCCAGGTTCTACCTGGCTGCAGGAGGGATCCTGAGCAGGAGGGGGACACAAAAGGCTGCTTTCCCTTCCTGATCTCCAGCTTCTGCATTTCTTGAAAGGGCTGAAAGAAGTCACTTGATTTGCAAGGTGGCTGCCAGCTAAGCATGACCAAATGCTGGAGGAGCAGGGAAGAGCCACAGATATGGCTCTGGTCTCCCTCTGTATTAGGACTGGCTGCTTGTGACACAAGTGGGAAGGGAACAAAAGCACCAAACACCTGACCCTCAAAAAACACTCACTTTGAGTTACCAAGTTTGTACTGTCAAGTATAATGGCCAAGAGCCAAAGCTCTTCTATGTGAAGTACCCAATTAATAACCGAATGAGTATTTGGAGGTTTTGGCATACATTCAGGATTTTTTATCATCTGACCTTTTCTAACCTAGTTTATTATAGGTCATATATTTGTGCAGTGTATTTTTTTTTCTTTTATTATTATAGTTTATCCTTAAAAATATGCATTACTGATATATTGTGGGAACTGTGCCGAACATATGGAAGATAAATCAAGAGTGATCAAAGATAACGTTAGAATTTGCAACATGTTCCCAAACAAGCTTCACAGGACAAGAGTTGATGAATGTATGAGAAGGTCAGGCTGGAAAACTGCCTGAGGGAGTGTGTACTGAGACGTGACTGCAAATGGTCACGAGTGTGGGTGTGCCAAGAAGTATCCTGTTTTACGTTCTGTTTAGCTTGATTGTTTTGAGAACAAAAATGTATAAATGCTAACTGTGTCAGGAGACAAAGAGAATCTTGCTAATAAAGGGAATCTTGCTAATAAGCTTTCTTTACACAGAAGGCTCTGAGTCTTTTTTTGTCCCTTTTTCATCGCCACAATATATCTGTGTCAGTGTAAAACCAGAGTCACTCACAAGTGTGGCTAGTTTTAAATATTTAAATTTCCAATATGGTTTATAGGGGCAACTTCATATGCACAAAGAAATTTCAAGAAACAGAAGCTCTTCCCAAAAATCTGCTATTGTACTAAGATGGGCTACTTTAAGTCATTTCAGGCTATTTAAGCATCAGAGTTCTCCACATCAATGTTCAACCTGTATTTTATCATGAACAAAATAATCAGTTTCTTATGTTATGTCTGTGATTCTTCCTCACTTTACCTATAAAGTGTTATTCCTGTGGGTTTTTGAGCTGAAATTTGAGCTGTGCCAGCCTTAGCATGACTTCTTGGATCCCACAATGAAATAAACAGCTGATACCCTGATAAAGACAAGCGAGAAAAATAGGACTAAAATAGTAAGTAATGAGTAGAAAATTTTACCAGTATGACACTGATTTTGACATGTTAGGTAGGTTGTATCTAATTACCTATTGCTCAACAATGTGGTGCAATTACAATTTTGATTGTGAAGGTGTGTGTCAAAGATTAAGACTTGAGAGTAGGGTTGGAGTGAGTTATATGGTAAGGGTAAATGGTTTGAAGAAAAAGTGCACTGCTCTCATTTTCCAGCCAATCTGAACAAAGGCAGCACCTGAAGAACATTTATGTTCCTGGTGTTTTGAGCTCACATCTCTGGTTTTCCTATTACCGCTGTTAATTACCCACTTGGGTTTCTTTTCACTTAGCACTAATTCTTGGCCCTGACAGAATGACTCACTGTAAATTTACTGAGAAAGAAACGTTTCTTTGTCCTCAGCGTATCTGATTTTTTTTTTTTTTTAATCACTATGTTTCTTAGCTGACACTCTCTTTGTGAAAAAAAGAAAGGGGCATGTTTAATTAAAACAAGAAAGTGCCAAAGTTAAACAACATTTCAGTTATGCCAATAGTTTAATAACATTCTATTTTTTCAGCCTAACATGCCTGCCTTCTCAGCACTATTTACTGTACTGCTAATGTAATGTAAGCCTGTTTTTGCTAAAAGCTAAATAATTTGCAATTAGCAGAGAGGAAGCTTTATGTTTGCACCTCAAAAGTATCTGTAATAATTCACTGAGGACTCAGGCCTGGGAAATGCACAAAAGCAGGTGGCAGAACTATGCCCCTGTGCCCTGGGCAGCCACCCCAACAGGTGTTTGCAGGGCAAGAGGACCTGAAATCTCACGTTAAACGAGGCAGTGCTTTCTGAACATATATTATCAGCACCTCATTAGCTACCGTACTGCAGGGGACCTGCAGTAATTGTGTGGGTGTTATGACTGGTTGCAAACATGAGGTAGTTTGTAGTTGCTGCAGGCTGAGGGAACAAGGTATATATGGAGGATTCATTGTGCTGATGTGAGTGTGTATCTTTTTTCTTCCTACTTGGAATTTCTTTGGTTTCTAACAGTTTGGCCTTCCTGGCTAAGATGCTCCAGAAAATTCTTGCCTTTACAGAGGATATAACAAACACCAATTTAATCTGTACTGGCTTTTCATGATTAGTCTTGGGTTTATCTAAATCTCTTCAAAAAACACAAGAGAAGATCTCCTACCTCCCAAGATGTCTGCTTCAAGAGCAAAGCTTGAAGTGAATAAAGGAAGTATTAAAGTGGTTGAGTTAAGCATTAAGCTAAGTGGTTTGAAAGCTTCAATGTACATTTGAGTATTTCTGTGCTTAAAAAAAACAACCCCACCACCCAACTTGTGCATAAAAGTGGTATTTAAAATATCTGTCCTGAAATAACATATTCCCAGGCCTGGCTTCATGTGAACAAAACATTCTGACTTTCCTTTATACAAGTCAAGATCATTAGATGTGTTGAAAAATACTCTAAACACTCCTTTTCAGTGCCTAGTATATGTGTGTTTATGTTTGCAGCACGGATAACTGTTACAAAGCTCATCACTGTCATCACAAAAATGACCAAACTGGAAGCTGGTTGCTTTGGGCAGGTCTCCCTGCACAGGGAATGCACAGGAGGAAGATTCTAAAAGGATCCTTTGACCAAATGGAGTTATCTCACAAGTGAGAGTCAAATAAATGCTTTAAGGCATCAGTCCTCCTCTTCTGAAGGTGATGCCTAAGTGACAGATAGGCCATGCCTATCTCATTCCAGTGACTGGAGGGAGACTACAGTGAATTATGTATTATAGATGTTTATGCTTTAAATGTCTAAAACCAGGTGAGGCAAGCTTCCTTGGGGAATATATGATAAATACATGAGCAGTGAAGCCTCCTCTGCAATACTAGGATGAAGGGCTCACTACATATGTAAACATACCAACACTCATTGGTATGTTTACACATGAACACGTAGGGTAGATGGATGCTTCTGTACACTAAAATCAGTGGAAAGAATCTTAATGAATTCCTAAGAACTGGACCTGATGCTTTTAAAATTATGTCATGTACTTTTTGCTGTTCAGCTTCAATATCTTAATTTTTCAGTTATTTGAGATAAACAGCCATTTACACTCCTAAAAATTCAGTGAAAAAATTATCAGAAAGTTCTTACCTACAACCAGGGGATATGGAAGTAAATGTATTTATATTTGTTTGAATGTCTACCACTTTCCTATGAAGATAAAACCCACAATAAATGTTCTGATATCCTATACATCATTTATTCTAATCTTCACTTTCTTTGAAAATGGGCTTTATCAACCACAGTCATGTCTCTAACTTAATTTGTAATGATGTTTTCCTAGGCACCATAATCTGAATAAATCGATAGAATTTCCCTATGTATCTCAAAAGCAAATAATTTAATCTTTTCATTGCAAAATCTATGCTCTAGGACATTCTGTCCAGACCAAATTAAGGTCTTGGGTTGTAAATCTGACTTTACCACCTCGTTTGTGCATGGAGCTCAAACAAAATCCTTCAGGAGTGAAACTGTGTCCATCAAAGGGTAGAATCTGGCTGCTAGTATATGAACTTGGCCTGCAGACCGGTACACCAGATGAAAGCACAGGATTCAAAGCTAATTTGGGATCTGAACATATTAACTGAAAGTAATAGATTGAGGCATACAAGAGTACATTTCTCTAAGGCTAATGTGTGCTCTGATTTGTATCTTTCACTTACTGATTCTGGTGAGGCTTCTCAAGCAAGGTACGTGCAAGTACAGAATTTGTTGTTTTGTATTCAAAGCTGTACTTTCAATAGACTTGGTGAGCAAGTGAGAAAACAATTAAGGAAGCAGTTGATTGAGCTCATGAAAAAGAATGAAGAAAATGATGGTGACAAACTAAATGCTCATAAATGAGCAAAGACAGATAGTCTCACCTGAATGTTCTTAAAGAGCAGACAGAGATAACTGCAAAAGCATTATCAATCATTTTTGACACCTCATTAAGAGCAGATGAATTTCCAGAAGGACAGGAAAGCCAAGGTACAGCCAATAGTTAAGTAAATAATAAACAGGAAAGAAAGATGTGGATCTTTGAGGCAAACTTCAATACCCAAAGAAATAATAAAAGGTTTTATTCCCAGACATTACTGCTATGGCTTCCAAATGTGCAAGTTTTGGGGCCTGGGAAAGGGAATGCTCTCACGTCCAAGGAGAGGCTATCAGGTGGACAGGAACATATTGATCTAGTAATTTCTGACTAAAACCCGTACTCTCCACCCCGATTGCTCGTCTGTCCCCACCAAACACAGCATTTTATATTTAGAGTATATTTGGAGAGAATACAAAAAAAAGAAATAGTTATGATCAATAGAAGAACCCAAGTAAAGGATTAGAGACATGCTTGCTCTGTGATGATTAATCTAATTTAAGCACTCTCGTGGTCCTGGAATACTGGGGAGTGATTTTGAATACTATTACTGGATTTCATTTAATACACAGAGGCATGCATGCATATAGAGGGTAGAGGTGAAAGAATGGGCAGGCATGTCCTGGCAGAGATAAAATTAACCATGCCCTGAATCTTCATATTTCTTGCAAACAAATCCCAGGCTGAGTTACTGAAGTTGTTTCTGGAGCCCTTGGATACCATGCTGGTATTTCTTTCCACTATGGGGTGGGTTGTTTTGGTCCATTGGTTTAAGACAGGTTGTCTTTTGGGTATTTCTTTGTTGGAATGCATATGAATGTCCATTTAAAAAGAACAATAACAGAAACATTAATATGGGGCAGATGCTTAATTTACATAAAGGTAATGTTGCTATGCTGATATATGCAAGCTAAAGACCTCTCCTACTGAATATCTAGAGAACACACTTACCAACTATATTATCTATGCTTCACTGCCTCATTTCCTGTATGCCCAAAGAAAGCTAAAGAAAATTAGTTCATTCTTATACCACTCAGCCAGAAAAGTATCTGTCGTCATCAGTCATGAAAACATTAGAAATATGGCTGTAGTGTTTTCATTGGCAAGGTCTTCCATGTCTAGCTTGTTAGCTTGTTTTAGAGGACATAGAGGTCTTTTACTGTGCATGGGTTTCTGACATTTATGTCAGCAGAGTTGACTGGGGCGATGGAGGGGAATGTGTGTTTTACTACCATCTCATCTTTGATTTTTGAAATTTACTTAATTTAACTTCATTTTTTAAGGTACTTGATTTTTCTACACTTATATCTCAATATTATGCATAGACCATTAATCTGTTCTCCTGAGATCTCCAGTTTTTAACATTTAGTCAGTCATAACATTTTTCAGACAGCTTTTTGTATCTATTCTAGTGTTAAGCTTTACAGTACTAGACTTTCTTAAAAACATTGGGATATGACATCACTTGGCATCACCCAGTACATTTCTCAGAAGCCAGCAGAAGACTGGTTCTGTAATGATATCTGACATCTCATTCTTAGATAAGACTGTTTTAAGGCTTTATTTTATTACAAATGTAGCTACTGTTTTCATTTTGTACCTAGTATGGGCATTAAATTAAAAAGAGCAGCGGCTTTAAATTATACTGTAATGTTCTGTATTAAGATAAGATAGCTTTCCTTTTTCATGGCATTGTTCAGTTGCCCTGCCCCTTTCCCTGCTGGCCTCTGCACTCAGTGGTTCTAAGTGCTTGGAAATTAAGCAGGGATGGAAATTAGCAGATGTCATTCACTTGCCACCTCTTATGCTTTGATAGTAAAAGTTATAGAATCATTGAATCATAGAATCATTTAAGTTGGAAAAGATCTTTAAGATCATCAAGTCCAACCATTAAACTAACACTGACAAGTCCATCACTAAACCCTGGCCCTAAGCACCACATCTACACGTCTTATAAATACCTCCAGGGATAGTGACTCAACCACTTCCCTGGGCAGCCTATTCCAATGCTTAACAACTCCTTCAGTGAAGAACTTTTCCCTACTATCCAATCTAAATCTCCCCTGACACAACTTGAGGCCATTTCCTCTTGTCCTACTGTGTGCTACTTGGGTGAAAAGACTGACACCCACCTCACTACACCCTCCTTTCAGGTAGTTGTAGAGAACAATAAGGTCTCCTCTCAACCTCCTTTTCTCCAGGCTAAACACCCCCAGTTCCCTCAGCCACTCCTCATAAGACTTGTTCTCCAGACCCTTCACCAGCTTTGTTATCCTTCTTTGGACCCACTCCAGCACCTCAATGTCTTTCTTGTAGCGAGGGGCCCAAAACTGAACACAGTATTCAAGGTGTGGCCTCACCAGTGCCAAATACAGGGGGACAATCACTTCCCTGGTCCTGCTGGCCACACCATTTCTGATTCAAGTCAGGATGCTGTTAGCCTTCTTGGGCCTGAGACACACTGCTGGCTCATGTTCAGCTGGCTGTCAACCAACATTCCCAGGTCCTTTTCTGCCAGGCAGCTCTCCAGCCTCTCCTCCCCAAGCCTGTAGCATTACATGGAGTTTTTGTGACCCAGGTGCAGGACCCAACACTTGGCCTTGTTGAATTTCATACAATTGGTCTCAGCCCATTTATCCAGCCTGTCCAAATCCCTCTGCAGATCCTTCCTACCCTCAAGAAGATAGATCAATTCACTTAGTGAAAAAGTGATGTTCTTACTAAAAACTTCTGTCCATGGGGAAATGTGGAAAAAAGTTGCTCAAAGGAATAGGATTAGGAAATGTTAGGGAAGTGCCACGGATAAACCCTTTATAGGCATAGCTCTCTCTTCTCCTTCTGTATCTCTCAGCCTGGGACTTGAGGTGGCTGGGAGAGAGGACATTTTCTGGCAAGACGGAGGAAAGGCAGCAGGCATAGACTGCACCTGCAAGGATAGCACTCCTGAAGGGGAAGAGTGTCCCAACCCCATGAAGGCAGTCCTAGCAGGAGTCATGAAGACCCACGTTAGTGAGGGAGAGCTTTTGATTTCAGCAGCTCTGAGAGTAACCTGCTAGACACTTAGGGATGTCCATGATGGTATTGCTATTGCCACTGGTATGGGCAGGCTGAACAGCGGGGGAGCAACATAGACTCTGGGAATAACTATTGGAGCTAGATGTTAGCATCCCTTCATGGGGAGCAGGAGACTGGATTTGCCATCCTACCTCCAGGGAAGATGAACTCTGGCTGCACTCATTTGATGCTGGGGTTTCATTAGCCTCCAACAAATTGAGTTGAAGGAAATAAAGAGCAATGTCTGAAAGGCACATTGGTTCATTGGGTGGTCATCCAGGATGTGGAGGTGAAGAACCACTGGCAAGGATGGTGAGGGTGGGCATGCTGCTCCTTAGCCTCATGCTGCTCATTCTTCATTGTTTCCTCAAATTAGTTAGACATTTCTCATGATTTTATTAAAGCCAACTCAGTACAGGGATAGTGCTTATAAGTAGGGAAGAATCTGTTGTGGAAGAAAAAAGGTGGGAGAGTGTTTGAATTCTGCCTTTCTGCATATGGATTCAAAATGCTTTACTTTGGAGGTACCCAGACACTGAACTGTCTTCACTGTCTAGTAAAAGACTAGGAAGGAAAAATAAAGTAAACTTCCTTCTAAGGGCTATCTAGTGCCTCAGAGTGAACCACAAACCATCTGTATTTTATGGAGGTCACAAATACCAGAAAATGCCATTCCTTCCAAGTCCACCTTGACTTGTGTCCTCCATGCTGTGGCAGATGTGGCACACTTACTGGCATCAGAAACTCCAAGCTAATTTTCTAGGCTGAGGTAGAAGAGCTTGGCTCCCACTAAAGAAAAGGGAGTGTAATTTCTCCCCAGTCCCCATGCACACACATGAGGGAATGAGGTGCTTGTGATTTTAAGGTACATTGCTCTTCTATGCATGTAAAGGAGGAAAAAACCTCTGGAAAAATCTTTCCTCTTTGTTAACAGGATTTTTAAAGAGAGAGCAGCCTGCTACGTCACCACATGAGCAAGCAGGTACACTTCTGGCAGATGAGAAGGTTTCTCTCTTCCTTAGCAGCTGAAAAATAGAATCTGATGTATAAAATACCTCTTGTAATCAATTAACTGGCTTGTTCATGCCTCCTAATCTCAAATTTGAAAGCTGTCTAGAAACCTGAAGTACCTTGGGGATAAAATAATGGGCATTAGGCTTATTTTCTATCAAACTAAGCTTTGTGAGTCTGCCAGCATTAGTCAGGCTTATTGGACCATACCTAATCAAAGCCGGGAAAGGCATGAGCTGAGGTCTTTGACTACCTGAAAGTTCAGAGAGTGATGAGCAAGTGTGACCTCTCCCAAGCTGTGAGATAAATAATAAATGACCAAAAAAAAAAAAGAGGTAGAGAGCTAAAAATAAAGTCCAGCTACACTATGTAGGAGCAACCCTTAGTAGAAGCAGCAAGGATCACTTCACATTTCAGCATTTTCTCCGCTTTGTTGCAGGGAAAAAAAATTGTTTACAAAGCACCTCACTAAGCAGGTTTTTTTCCCCCTTGCTACTCAACTCCCAGCTCCCTCAAAGCATAATGGATGATTCAGCATGTGAGTAGAGCTGGGAGGGGAATTTGCACACCTTGGCTGGGAGCCATATGACCCTGAGGAGTGCAGTTGTCCCCTCACATCCACGTGAGGAAATGCCACTGGCTCTGAGGAAGTGGCTGCCAGCAATGGCTGTGGAAGTGAAAGGATATTTGTGCCATTTCCTATTTAGAAGGGAAAAAGAGGTCTCTTCAATGAGAAATAGTCTGAAGAAGATGTTGAAGGGGTTTATTTGACTCTTGCTAACAAACCCTTTGATGAAACAGATGGGTTTTAAATGGAAAAGCTGGAGATCGATCAGCCCAGTTGATCTGAAAGGAACCACAGATTAGGGGTGGGTCTGCAGTAAAACGTGGGACTTCCTGGAGTCTCGTGGTGGAAAGAGAGATGTGGGGGCAGGCTGGTGAATCCTCTGACCCTTGCCTCCAAGCTCTTACCCCACTGAGAATGATACACACTTACATTCAGGCTAAAGGCATTTACTGGATTTGACGAGAAGACATAACATAAATTTTCCAGATCAAGGCACAGATGACTTTGGGACTTTGGTGGCTGAGGGAAAGATGACAGCACTGTCAGTTCTCTTCAAGCTCCAGGGTCCAAAGCTGGGTTGAGAAACTAGAACCCCACCTCAAATTGTAAAGCAAGGAGTGGCTTAAAATTGGAAAAAATATTATACGCAGAGCTAAGATGGAGCTGTCTCCCTTGCTGTATTGCTATATGCTGAGCAAGAGCTTCAGTCAAGGAGTTGAGGGATGATGCAGATTAGATTCAGTAGACAACAGACTGAGCAGTAAGGAGCTGTGGCAGGAACTGAAAAAAAAGGGAACAAGTCAGAGGCAACACACAGAGACAATGGTCTCTTCACAAATACTCCTTCATGTGAGAATTTCATAGAATCATAGAATGTATTGGGTTGGAAGGGACCCTCAAAGGTCATCTAGTTCAACCTCACTGCAGTAAGCAGGGACATCTTTACTAGAGCAGGTTGCTCAGAGCCCCATCAAGCCTTGACCTTGAATATCTCCAGGGATGGGGCCTCCACTACTTCTCTGGGCAACCTGTTCCAATGATCCACCACCCTCATATTGAAGAACTTTTTCTTGATATCTAACCTAGATCTACCCTTTTCTAGTTTAAAACCATTAGCCCTCGTCCTATTGCTACATGCCCTTGTGAACAGTTCTTCCCCAGCTTTCTTACAGGCACCTTTCAGGTACTGGAAGGCTGCTATAAGGTCACCTGGAGCCTTCTCTTCCCCAGGCTGAACAGCCCCAACTCTCTCAGCCTATCTTCACAGGAGAGGTGCTCCAGCCCTTTGATCATTTTTGTGGCTTTCCTCTGCACACGCTCCAACAAGTACATGTCCTTCTTGTGTTGAGGGCCCCAAAACTGGACGCAGTATTCCAGGTGAGGTCTCACAGAGCAGAGTAGAGGGGCAGAATCACCTCCCTCAACCTGCTGGCCATCCTTCTCTTGATGCACCCCAGGATGCAGTTATTGGCCTTCTGGCTGCAGATGCACATTGGCGGCTCATGTCCAGCTTTTCATCCACTACTACCCCCAAGTCCTTTTCCTCAGGGTTGCTTTCCAGCACATCATCTCCTAGCCTGTATCGATAACAAGGATAGTCCCATCTCACGTGCAGGACCCTGTACTTGGCCTTGTTGAACCTCATGAGGTTCACCTGGGCCCACTTCTCCAGCCTGTCCAGGTCCCTCTGGATGGTATCCCTTCCCTCTGGCACATTGACTGCACCACCCAGTTTGGTATTGTCAGCAAACTTGGTAAGGATGCACTCAATCCCGCTGTCAATCT
>NW_010293294.1:0-4755 GCF_000700745.2 Antrostomus carolinensis
GGAGGGTGTAGAGAGGTGGGGGTGGGTCTGTTCAACCAAGGACCAAGGGACAGGACAAGAGGAAAAGGCCTCAAGTTGCACCAAGGGCAGTTGAGATGGGATGTGAGGAAGAATTTCTTTGCTGAAAGGGTTCTGAGGCATTGGAAGGGGTTTGCCAGGGCAGTGGTGGAGTCCCCATCCCTGGAGGGACTGAAGAGTCGTGTAGACATAGTGCTGAGGGACATGGGTTAGTTGGGGACTTGTCAGTGTTGGGTTCATGATTGGACTCGATGATCTTAAAGGGCTTTTCCAATCTGGGCAATTCTGTGATTTTGTGAATTCTGGAAGGGCAGAATGCTGACAACTGATCGTATACCCAATTTTTCATCAGAGGTGTGAAGTTTGGGCTCCCATCTTCCTCAGTCCCAAAGAAACCCAAACTCCTTTTGGTTTTGACAGTGTACATCCAGTGTAATCAGCACTCTGAGCTTTGTTTCCCTCCTTGCCCTGGGAATCCAGTTCCTGATGTGCCTTGGGGGTCCTGCGATGGGGAAAGACTGTGAAACAGGTGCACTCTGGGGTCCCCCACCATCGAGACAACCCCAATGTTTTCATAGAATCACAGAAGGGTTTGGATTGGAAGGGACCTTCAAGCTCATCCAGTTCCACCCCCCCTGCTGGAATCATCAGCAGGGACACCTTCCACTAGACCAGGTTGCTCAAAGCCTCCTCCAGCCTGGCCTCAAACACTTCCAGGGAGGAGCATCCACAATTTCCTTGGGCAACCTGTTCCAGTGTCTGACCACCCTCACAGTGAAGAACTTCTTCCTAATATCTAATCTAAACCTCCCCTCTTTC
The DNA here is from genome assembly GCF_000700745.2 of Antrostomus carolinensis. NCBI lineage: Eukaryota > Metazoa > Chordata > Aves > Caprimulgiformes > Caprimulgidae > Antrostomus > Antrostomus carolinensis. The sequence continues at coordinate 838 of NW_010293294.1, forward strand.
AGTTTAAACCCATTTCCCCTTGTTTTGTCATTAATTGCCCTTATGAAAAGTCCTTCCCCAGCTTTCTTGTAGGTCCCCTTCAGGTACTGGAAGGCTGCTATAGGATCTCCCCGGAGCCTTCTCTTCTCCAGGCTGAAGAGCCCCAACTCTTTCACCCTGTCCTCGTAGGAGAGGTGCTCCAACCCTTGAAGTTTTGAGTCCTGTGTGGTGGTGGTGGATCACAGACCCACTCTGGGGCAGTTTCCAGTTTAACTGAATGAGATGGGAGACATTAATGTCACACCCTTTTGATGAAGGTGTGTGAAATCATGGAAATAAGAGAAAAACAACAACAAACACAAAGTCAGGTTTATCTTGGTGGGATGGTTTCATGTCAAACAGCAAATATAGATGCTCATGTAAAGACAACCGCTTCAAATCCCAGTGGCAATAGCGATACCAAACCCCACGTGTTAGTTCTGCATTCAGAATTTCAATGATTGTTAAGAGCTCTCTGGGTTTTTCAGGTTTAGAAGCCTGTGTCACTGCTGAGCAGAGAAGAAATAATCATTATAGCTGAATTGTGAGTGTTTTGGGAAATGGAATCGAGCATAGAGATATGTCCCTGCAATAGGATGAACTGGCACTGACCCTTGTTTATTTGGAGCTATACTGGAGTTTGAAGCAGATTTAGGAATTCAATCAGCAGAGGGCAGGACTGTATTTATGCCCGTCACTGTACTTTCTCTGTATGTTATATCACAGTTCTCTATACTGTATTTCTAACTCCTTAAGAAATCTGTGGTAGCTTATTGAGTGAGTAACTGGCAGCTTGTCTCCTTGGGCATTTGTCATTTCCAGTTACTTACCAACCACACCTGAATTTGGAGGGAAAAAAATGTAGACAATGATACGAGACTCTTCTGAGTTTGACAACACAGTTGTCGTGTAAAACTTAGGAAGAAAGAAAACTTATTATCATTTCACATTAAGTGTATTTCAAACATCCCCATCTATTATTGTCCCTGCTGATGGCAGGGGGGTTGGAACTAGATGATCTTTAAGGTCCCTTCCAATCCTAATCATTCTATGATTCTATGATTCAGGCATGTCTGTTACCTTTTCACTGTGCCATCACTCCCACTAATACTGAGGTCACTGGGTAATTGTGTTATTGCAAATTATTTGACTATTAGAAGTATTTATTGCATTATGTCATTTGGACCTAAAAGGCTGGATCAGTTGATTTCTCTGATCATCTAGCTGCAGAAATAATTTTTGTTTTCCAAAACAGTCCCTAAAATTCTGTATCTGTCCAAACCTGGATTTTATTCAACCACACCAATTTCCCATCTTTTCCATGTAGCTCACCACAAAGTCTTGCACTAATTACTCAGAGTCTTCTTTTTGACAGGAGCAAGAATGAATTTTCTTTTTTGTTTGTAATGGGCAGGTGTATCTCCAGCTTGTACCAAGCACATCAAATCGGATGGGCTGAGATTTCTAAGAATTATGGCCACTTGCACCACGTGATGATAAAGCAGTGCAAATAACCATGCAACACTCTCTGCAAAGCAAAGCACAACCTCGCACCCCAAAGCAGATAGCATTGTCACTTCAACCTCAAAATACTACAAGCACTCTCTATATTAATCAGGAAGTCCTTGTCTCCAGCATTGTTTTTGACTGTGCTACTAAGCAGTTTATTTCCCCATGGGTAGCTGAAAAAAAATGGTGCTAATAAGTAAAGCTACTACTTAAAAAAGTTCTTATTTTAAGTTCTGGACTATACTAGACTCTTCCCCTTCTCGTTATGCTGCTTTCTACTAAGGCAATCTTTCTAGGCAGTGAATTTACTGATGGGTCTATTTTCATAATAACAATAAAAGCTTCTTAAATAAAAGAAGAAATTGTCTTCACTTTATTTGTGGAGGATCTCCCAAGTGTCTTGGTTTGATTTCTTGCCTGCATTTTTAAAGGAAGGATTGATATAATTCACCTATCTGTAACTTTGTGGAAGAAAGAAAATCAGCAGGACACATGAATACTGATTTTATAGTGACAGAATCCCGTTGAGAAAAGAACTGGTATCCTGTGTTAAAGGAAGGAATAAAATAGTTAATTGCATCAAAAGGTACTGAGAGAAATCACTGTGGATTGAAATGTGGCAGAGCAATATCACAGATGACAATCATTGGGAAAAACTGAAAAGATATTAGTCTGTAAAGGTGGAAAACATGATAATAATGGGACATTTCAGTTCTTTCTAGGAACAAGTCACAACAGGGAGGGCAAAGGCTAAATTATTAGACCCATAAATAACTACCTATTGAAGCAATGAATCAGATAATTCACAAGAAGAGAGGCAGCTCTTGGTTAAGTCTGGAAAGTGCATGAGGCATGGATCAAAATTATCCACTTGTACCCACCCATGTAAGCACAAAGAAGCCAACAAAATCCATCTCATTAAATTCAGGAAGGCTGCAGACAGGTAAAGAAATCTCACCCAGCTGCTAAGTCTAGAGGTCCCAAAGAGAATGGAAATGGAGGAGACATGTGCAGGGCTGTGCCCAACACTACACATCTTGGAGGTAGTTATAACTGTGGCTGAAATCTCTTTTCCAGCTCTATCTGCAAAGGTGAGGAAGCACTGGGCAGCTCTGCACCCTCCAACAGACCCTTCAATGATGCTGAACTCGGATCTTCCAACTATCTTTACTCCTTCCTTAAGGATTTTAAACCTGTCCATGTTGGTATTTTTCCTCTTGAATCCCACTAATGATGACTGTCTCAGCAGTCCTACCTGTGTACCTGCCTTTCTTATCTCACCTGGCTCTGCTCTATAACTTTTCTTGTGGCTCTTTCTCCCAACTTAGCAATTTTCTTAGCAGTCTGAGATGAATTTGATGCAACTGGGTCTCCTGAACTCTTGGGAAACGAGAAGAGGGGGATTATGGAGATAGGTTTACAGGCAAGACCAAAAGGCTGTGAATAAGTTCTTGATTTTCACACTGTGAGAAGTGCCACCAGCCTTGGTCGAGACACCTCATCATACCAACAAGCAACCTGGAAAAGGTGAACAGCCAAGGTGATAAATTTTGCTATGGATTCTAAATTATTCAGAATAATCAGGCAAAAGCTGAAAGCAGAAAGTTGCAGAAGGATGGCATAACGCTGGCTGGGTGATGAGATGGCAGATGGGGCCCAGTGTTAATGAATGCAAAGCAATGCACGCGAGAGAAAATAGCACTAACAAAACACACAGTGGCAGGCTCTAAATCAGCTGCTTCCATTAAGGAGAGAGATGCTGTATTCATTGTGGATAATTTTCTAGAAATGCCTACTCAGTGCTCTGAAGGAGGCAAGAAAGCAAACAGGCTACTAAGAATCATTAAAATTAAAAAAAAAAAAAAAGATAAAGAAAAAAGCAGAAAACACACTCAACATAAATCCAACATTTACATGCACCTTTGAGTGGCCATCTGCCTTCCTGGGCATCTCATCACCTCCAAGAAGCAACAGTACAATAAAAAAAAACTTCAAAAAATTAGATGTATTGACTGAAAAGAGACAGCTGAAGGAGACTCTGAAAGCATCTAGTGTCCAAAAATGGTATAGAAAAGGTAAATAGAGAGTTCTCATTTATCTTCTTGATGGTGATCTCTATGTGAGGGTGTAAAATGAAGCAATGTGGGAGAAAAAAAAGCACCTTTTAAATGCCTCATTTAATATTATTTCCCTTAAGCTTTGATAGCAGTTTTTTGCTGGATTTGGTTCATTTATATTACGTATTGCAGATTTCCACTGAGGATGAGGGTTGTTAATATGCCAAAATGACATTAGAGGGCAGTGCATTGCAACCTAACTGGAGCTCTTTGGGGTGGCGATTGTGGTTGCAAGAAACTCCCCCCAAACCACTGCAGATGAGGAGAGCAGAGC
>NW_010293294.1:4807-15106 GCF_000700745.2 Antrostomus carolinensis
AACAAAAGCAAAACATCGGGGCTGCTCAGAAAAGTGTCGTTTGGGTTAAAAAGGTGGTTAAATCCCATCATATGGTGATGGTTTCCAGCCAACGGTGGAGGTCCCACGGAGACAACCAACCCTACTGCACACCATATTTTTTGTGGTAGCCCTGGCAGCACCTTCAAACCTTTCTGGACTTTTTGTTTGTTTGTTTTTTTAAAATAAAAACATTTTAAAACACCTCCTTGATTGTCACTGCCATGTTCCCAATGACCTTCAGCATTGCCTACCTGGCAAAATGAAATATTAAGATGACAGTGCCAGAAGAAAACTTACCCTGGCTTGAGAAGATTGGCTTTGGTTTGCTGGCTTGAAAAAAAACCACTTGAAGGCGTTAACAACCTGAAATAATTGAAAATAGTTGGAAAGGCATTTGAAATATTCTTTCTTCTGCTAAGGGAACAGCTGAAAATGCCTCTATGAAAGCAATGAAGAAAACACTCTATTTTTGCCAAATATAGTATGCCTCAAAACCCCAGAAAATGGTGACTTTTTTCACCTAGTTTTTACTTACTTCACATTTTTACCTAGTTTCGTATTTTGGCTGAGTTCCATAACAAAAAATGAGTAAGAAGTGTCTCAGAACAGAAATATTTTATCATAGATGAAGTTTCTGACAGACATATTTCAATATTTTTGATCACAACCTAAGAAACCTCCGTTGCTATTGACACTGCACAGTGGAGTGTTTTTGTTTGGCCAGTGATGGGGAAAAAACCACTATAAATGAGGAAATGACCGTTTTGTCCTACCATCACCGTCTCAAGCTTGTTTAAAGAACTGAGAAAACATGTTGAAAATGTAGCAGTGAAAATATTACGCATGAGTAGACTTGGTACAGATGGGATGTCTGCTGTCACTGAGAGAAAAAAAGGATCGTGCTGCTCTGCAGGAGGAAGGGTTTGGATAAGAAGTTATTCAGATTCCACTGCATTAGCCACAAAAGAGGGTCTTTGTGCCAAAGATGTAGGGTTTTTTACATGCTTCGAATCCCACTATCTGGGGCATCAGTAAAATCAGAGACATTTCAGGAGTTTTGTGTTTGCTGGGAGTTGGACTCAATGATCTTTATGGTTCCCTTCCAACTTGAGATATTCGATGATTCTATGAATTTCTGAAAATGAAGATACATGAGGGAAAAAAAAGAGTTAAACTTCCATTGCATTGGTCATCAGCTTTAAAACTAATAACTTTGAGAAAGATTTTGGAAGCCAAGGCAAACAGCAAGGGAAGATTTGGAAGAGAAGGAGCAAAGCAGCTTTAGAAGCTGGTTTGCCCGCCTTCCCAACCATTGCTGTGCATGCCTGCAGTGAAAGCTTTCTCTCTAGCATTACCATCTTTCTTTTGATTTTATAGAATCATAGAATGGTTTGGATTGGAAGGGACCTTAAAGATCATCTAGTTCCCACCCCCCTGCCATCAGCAGGGACACCTTCCACTAGATCATGTTGCTCAAAGCCTCATCCAGCCTGGCCGAGAACACTTCCAGGGAGGAGCAGCCACAGCTTCTCTGGGCAACCTGTTCCAGTGTCTGACCACCCTCACAGTGAAGAACTTCTTCCTAATATCTAATCTAAACCTCCCCTCTTTCAGCTTAAACCCATTTCCCCTTGTTTTGTCATTAGTTGTCCTTATGAAAAGTCCCTCCCCAGCTTTCTTGTAGCCCCTTCAGGTACTGGGAGGCCGCTATAAGATCTCCCTGGAGCCTTCTCTTTTCCAGGCTGAACAGCCCCAACTCTCTCAGCCTGTCCTCGTAGGAGAGGTGCTCCAGCCCTCGGATCATCCTGGTGGCCCTTCTCTGGACTTGTATTTTCTCTTACATCAGAGCCAAACCTTGGCTAAACTTTTTTTTTATTTTATTTTTTTATTTTTCAATAATTTCAATACCTTCCACTCCTTTTTAAAGTTCCAGTGATGTTATGTACTACAGTGGAGATCAATCACTGTTAGACTTGTCTCCAGGTTTGAAGATTTTACCCCAGGAAAGACCATTGGGTAAATTCACGGAACCTTTTACTGTGTGAAAGGGCTGGTTCCCTTTTAGAATTATTTATCCCCTTTGATTTTCCATCCTAAAATATTGCTTCAATCTACTGCAGGTTTAATAGCTAATGCAGCTCCTATGGTTTTGAGAGCCTGACTTGAGACTGCTTGAAGGATTCTGAGCATCTATTCTCTGAGAATGAAAATATCTCAAGCTGAGCACTTAAAAACAGAAGGAGTCTCAGACAGCAGTTTTCACCAACGGTTGAAACATCTGAGTGAAAGCTCCATCCAAATTTACAGGTACATTTTTTGAACTGAAATACAATTCTGGATTTGAGATTAAATTCTAAGAACTGTGGGTTGTTACTGAGCGATATGACATCGCTCTGGAAATGCATCTGTACTGATGATTTACAGATAGGTAAGGTTACCCTTCCGCTTGCTGCAGATTTATATCAGGTTCTTATGAATAACCGTTTTCAGTCCAAAACAGCTGAATCCAAAAACTTAAGGTTCAAAGAGAATACTCTGAGCTCTTGTCATGATGGCCATCATGACATTCTTGGCATAACCAGAATTATTTGGTGTTAATAGCACACTGATGGGCACTAAGAGGTTCATGGATAGCAACGGGTTGCCCAGAGAGTTTATGCAGGCTCCATCCTTGGAGGTTTTTCAAGACCCAACTGAATAAGTCTAGGTGGGATCTCATAAACAACCTTCCGTTAAGCAGCAGGTTGGACCACTCCTTTCCAATCTGTATTATTGTATGAGTGTGATTATTTCAATGGTTTTGTTACTTGCTATACTTCTCCAGAGAGGTGAGACAAAGGAGAGGACCAATAAACTTGCTTCAGATTATTGACCAAGAGGTCTGATTGGAGACGTGAGACGAAGGAGAGGACTTAGCATCCAGGCTTGCTTCAGATTATTGACCAAGAGGTCTGATCACTGGGAAAGTGTGCAAAAGGAGTTCTCATCCTCTGTAAGTTGTTTATCTCAGAAATGGCATGAGTACTGCAAAATGCAAGTTGATAGAAGCACATGCTGTGTTCCCCGAATCACTCACCTGCTCAGCCTCACCTCAGTGAATTTCCCCTTGCGTGATTCCAGGTGACACCTTGTTCTCCATAGAGGAGCACCATGTCAGATGTCTGGATAAGACCTGATAGGTCAATGGAGAGAGCTAGATATTTCCCTTGAATCCTTTGAATCGCTCTAAGAACACCATGCATTCTTTCTAGTGACCACATGGAGAATCCACACACTTAAGATCGCTATCCTAACATATCCTGTCAGGTTATTTTACCCAGGCATCTAAAAGGTGTAAACCACCTAAACAGTCTCCCCTTTTCTGATCCTCAGCCTACATCCCACATAGTAATACTGATCCTACACAATCCAACACCCCAGTGCAAGCCCAACCGTTATGATTTCACAGAATCACAGGATGATTGAGGTCGGAAAGGACCTGTGGAGGTCATCTTGTCCAACCAGCTGCTCAAGCAGGGCCACTGAGGTCTGGTTGTCCAGGACAGTGTCTAGACAGCTTCTGAATATCTGCAAGGATGGAGACTCCACAACTCCCCTGGGCAACCTGTTCCAGTGCTTAGTCACCCTCACAGTAAAAAATGTGTTTCTTGATGTTCAGAGGAAACCTCCTGTGGTTCAGTTTGTGCCCATTGCCTCTGGTCCCATGATTGGGCACCGCTGAAGAGAGCCTGACTCCATTGCCTTTGCACCCTCCCTTCGGGTATATATACATCCTGATAACACCCCTCTGAACCTTCTCTTCTCCAGACTGAACAGCCCCAGCTGTCTCAGCCTTGCCTCACAGAAGAGATGCTTCAGTCCCTTAATCATCTTCGTGGCTCTTTGCTGGACTGTCTCCAGTATGTCCATGGTCTTTAGGATGGATTCACATCTTCTTATAGAATTGCTGGTCTCCTGTTATGGAATCTATTACCCAAGCTGGTGATTTCACATAATTTAAAGTTTGCATTTCTGAAGAGTATCACAAAATCTCAGCTAAACTGTGCAAGAGATTGCCAACTTTTAAACAGAAGTTCAACTTCTTTTCCATGTATATAACCTTTTGTGCTGGGACATGTTCTTACCTGGCGTTTTTTATGGCTTTCTTCCAAGTAGGGAATTTTCAGTATCGTTTGCCCTGAAGTATGTGAAAGTAAATAGCATTGAGGTGAATTTTTGAAGCTAAGATGAAGCTGTGATATTCAGAATCTGTTGAATGAAGGATGGTTGGTTTGGACTAGTCCTAGAGGACTTGGAGAGTCCTGGAGGACTTACACATCAACCCTTCAAGATCTTCTGTGCTACATAGGTGCTCAATGCAAGCAGGGACAGGTATATTGAAATATCCTCATCCTTGATGCTGGGAATGGACCAGTTTGGTCTAAATGGTGTGACCCTGCTTTAGGATTCAGCCCTTCAGCAAGCTCCAAGCACCATTTCCCAGCTGTTTAGCAATACTTCCCATCCCAGAGTAGGAATGTGTACGTTGCATATATGGACATAGAAGATCAGGTAAGATGTCTTATACAATTATAATATAATTAATCTCATCCAATTTTGGATATCTAAAACTGACATGCCAAAGAAGTTTTCAAGCATGGGCCACGGCCAGCTGATGAATTATCTCTAGAAGACAGTCCATGAAACACCACTTTTTTAATTTACTGGGACAGTTTCCATATTCCACTTTATGTGCCAGCACTTACTTTTGTTCATAGTTTTCATTTCATAAAGGACTTTGTGTGCCTTGGGGTTTTTGGTAATTCTACAATTCACAACGTACTGCTGTAGTAAGAAACAAAGAGCTGTGTGTTTATTCAAAAGTATGCTGTCTTATGCAAGAGAGAAAAACTTTCATCTCATATGTTATAAAACAACCCAATGACTGGAAATTAAGACACAATTAAGGACAAGGGCAGATAGTTCAAGGATTTCTTGCCTCTTCCTTTGGAGATATTGTCCTGATTATTGTCAAAGGGCCTGATACTGAACTATATTCATGGAGAATCTATCTATCAACTCCTATGTTTCTTAAGAAAAAACACTGTAGCCAGAGATAGAGTATCGTACACTCCTTAATGATCTGGTCCCTTGGCATCACGGAAGGCAAATGAAGAAAACTGAACACTAAGCTTTCATCTTTTGGAATATGAAAATGTCGTGCGTGTCTCTTGTTTTTCCTTCTACACTCTGTCCAATTTATGTAAAACCAAGACCTTAACCATAAGTGAGCGATGGTCAGGTGTGAACATCATCCATCCTTCTGTCCCTGAAAAACAAGGAAGACATTAAAAAAAAAAAAAAATCACCTGCTTTTCAGGTAACAGCCTTGTAAACAGCATTATCTCCACCCTCAGAGCAGACCACGTGCGCGTAAAAGGATGTGTTATCAAAAATATCTATAATGTTGACCTTAAAAAAGTACAAGAAGTGCTAATGAATTTCTTGTTATTTTAGAAAGGGACTTTCTTCTCTGTTGGTGCAAAGAGCTTCCTGAAGCAAAAACAAATGAAGCTCTTCTCTCTTTCTTTTTAAATACAAGGTAGAAAACTTTTTGACTAAGCTTCTGCTCAGTTGTTTACTTGCTATTCAGAATTGGGAGGTGATGCTCCACATGAAGACTTTTATAAGTACTGTCTTTGCTCAAAGACTGCATCACATAAGCAGGTGAACATGGAGACATCTCTGCAGTTGCAATCAAGACTGTTATCAACAATTTGTTGTTACCACCAAATTGTTACAGGTGTTGGGCTGGGGGCAAAGCAGGAAAGTGACTTCCTCAGGCCACATTTGGAGTTAGTAGAGGAACCAAAATTAGGATCTGGTGCTCTTGCTTGTCTCCTCTGGGCTCATCCTTCTGATGCTTGTTGCCTTCAGCAGCAGGTCCTTCTCATGAAGCTCTCCTTCTCTTATCTCATTTGGTTTCTCAGTTACATTTGTTGGTTTTGACTTCTAATTTTCAAGCTGGATGTTGCTTGGATGGAGCCTTCTAAACTGTCCCATCATGGAGAGTTTGTGGCAATGCTTGTGCTAATGAGTCAATAACAGCAACTCTGCTCTGACAATGTCACTTTTTGGAGAGTGTGAGAAGCTGAGGTTTGATTGTGCACGGCTGTTTGGGATGCCACAGCAACCAGAATGCAATCCAATTGCATTACAACAGATGAAGTTACCTCCTCCCTCCTGAAACCAGTAACTCTGCTCTGACAATGTCACTTTTTGGAGAGTGTGAGAAGCTGAGGTTTGGTTGTGCACGGCTGTTTGGGATGCCACAGCAACCAGAATGCAATCCAATTGCATTACAACAGATGAAGTTACCTCCTCCCTCCTGAAACCCAAAGGAGAATTTTTTCTTCTGAGTTTCTCCTGCTAAAAATTATATCATATATGAATGCTGACTGGCACTGCTGGCCATACTGAGCCACAGTGAGAAGAGGGTTCTGGTTTTGTGCCAAGTTAAAGCAAGTTGTATCCTTGGTACTTGTCCAGTTTCACCATGTTTTCTTCTCTCCATTCCCTGTATGGTTGACTCAGTAAAGCTCTAGAACAGTGCCCATTGAAGACACAACACAAAGACTTCAAGTCTGGAGTCTGTCACACTGTAAAACTTGAGAAAGTGAAAAAAAGAGGAAGCTATACATAACAATGTCTGGGCCAAGAACTGGGAAAGAAACCATTCATTTTAATTTCCTCATGCACATCTTTCATTTCTTAATCTTATTAATTCCAGTTAAGAGCGATGATACTGATATGATCATCCTGGTGGACATGGTTTGAACACTAAACAGCCAAGCAGACAGATACTATCCTTCTATTATACTTTATATTTTCATATTATCCTTTATCTGTTCTTTCTGTAGTATCTGATCTGCACATATCTGGCATGGCATCTGGAGTACTTTCCTCTCCTAACTTTAAATGAACTGACAAAATGCTCCAAACTGAGGAGGATCAGTGTCTGGCTTTTATTAGTCACATCAAATGTTTCAAGTTTTCCACTTGCTCACCATGAAAACCGCTAATGAAGTTTTGGGGGGGTTTTTTGTTAGTTTGTTTGGCGGGTGTTTTTGAGTGCTACTCTTTGTATTATCCAGGTAACAGATGCAATGAAGATGGTCATGAAGGTGTGTGAGCAAGGAGCAGTTAGAGTCTGACTGACGTGAAGTAAATCAGCTCTGGGAAATCTTGTCCTCTCTTCACTGCTTCAACACAAGTAACATCAGCCTCTGTGCAACATGAGGCCATGTGAACTCCCGCACCCTCAAAATCCTCACTTTCAGAGACTTCTTTCTTTGACTTTGAAAAAAATGTGTATTTTTAATAATTTTGTATATTAAAAGAATATTACAGTTGCAAGTCAAACTCTCCAGAAGAGGAAATGTTCATCTCTGGGAATTAGAAATATAGAAATTTAGGGTCTTAGAGGATGCACCTTAGGATAGAGCCTGAAATTATAAGATTGTTTAATATTTTCCTCATAGGACTCTATTCTCCTATACAGCTGTCAACATGCAGGTATCGAAATAGACAGGACTTCAGAAGGCTGAACTGTCATAATCAATAGAGAAGAAAGTGCATGTATGTCCAGAAGAAATATAAAAGATCCCACATGTTGCTTTCCCATCTGATTTCTTGCCTGCAGTAAGTGTCATCATACCCTTTTGAAGCATGAGACTGTGCCACACGTGATGGGTTTCTGCTGGATGAAAGTGGTCTCCAGCAAAGTTTGCACATTTCTTGTGCAGTTGGGAAAAGCAATCAGATTCAAAGCCAATTACACTCACTATCCAAGCTTAGAGTCTTGAAGCAAGGACCCTTTTTCAGCACTGAAAGCTTTCTAGTTTTTCTTTGTCCTGGCCTCAGGAGAGAAATTTTAAGGCCATTTGCCCCACACTAGTGAGTTCTCTCCAGCCTCCAAAGCCAACCACCAGGCAGTTCCCTTGGTTGGATGAATGCAGGTGATGAAAAAGGGTCTGACTATAAAGTGTAGACAGTTCAATTTATGAGGGTCAGAGGAGAACTTCCTCAGAGTAAGCGTACTTCTGTTGAACAGCCTGATAAATAGCTGCTGGTTTTTTAGAAGAACAGCTACAGGGCATGAAATATGAACTGTTTTATGGAAATAACTCCTGCACTTCATTAACATGTTTTACAGTCAGCTCGATCCTGTCTAGGTCACCTTTCTCTGTCCTTCTTCTCCCAAGCACTGGAGAGGCACTGGCTATTGAAGGCCCTGAACAGCACAAGTGTTCAGACTGGTGTGGACATTTTGGACCTTTCAATATTTCAGATTTGCCAACTGCAGTTCATTGCTTTCACCTTTAATTGCATTCACCTGCAAGAGTGAAATTGCCCACAGCTCAGCCCCAAAAAAATGCTGTGCTCCGGTATTTATAACCTGTGCACAACACTGCAAGAGACAGAGGGATGGTGGGGTTGGTGATAGGGTCTGGATCCAGGACTTTTCACAAACATACTGGCTTATCTGTGTGAAGGGGATAAGTCTGATGGTAGGGAGATTATTTTTGCCAAAGTCCCTACACAGTGGGAGACAGTCATAAGGCACTGAGGCAACACAGGTTCACTGCTAATTACAACAGATGGAGTTTGTTTGTGACAATCAAAAGCCAAGTGGGAAGGTTTGGTGGGTATCTTCAGACCAAATCTTTAGTATCTGGGCATTCAGCTCGTTTGTAGCCAGAATAGAGAGGCAGACACTTCTGTGACGCATTTCGTCTCACTCAAATGCAGACATCTAAACTAGGTCAACTGAGCTGGCACCTACTTCTCTCCTTTGACTGAGACAACAGGTGGGTGACTACCTCAAAAGTCTGTGTCTGCACCAACTTCTAATATTAAGTGGGAAAAAATGAAACCACCTTGTTGATCCCAAAGTGTTTTCTCGTCTTGCAGTCAAGCTTCCCTCTAGAGAAAGAGATGGAGTGCTCTGAAATCCTCAATAGGCCTGTTGGGTTACTCAGAGCTTGGCACCCCAAACATCCATCATCTCATGGTCATTTGCTATTCCCAAGATCTCCATCCCAACCCTACACCTTCTTCACTGCACAAATAGTGCTTGGTCCATGAAAACAATATTAGGGTAACAGTAAGAAAATGGGTCACGGAAATCTAAGCTGATTGGAAGGGATACCTGCCAGTTAGCTATTTATTTAATATTTCACCCATAAGTTTCTCTCTTCAGATGTGCAACTTTGTTTACTAGCATCTGTGCTCCTTCATTAGCCAGAACAATGCTTAATTGCCTCATTTTAGATTGCCTTCATCTACAATCCCTTGAATGCTCATGTTACAGCAATATTTCAGAACACCTGAATGTGCATTAGAAAAACACCCCACAGAGAAAATCCTAGAGCAACCACAGGAAATTATGATTTTAAAATGATGTCCTGAAGCATGAGGTCTGACTTTTGTAGCATAAGCGCAGCCTGAGTTACTCCAGCAATAATTTGAAGGATGGCTTTTGATACTGTAAGTAGAGGCTTGGATCAAAAAGATGTTGTAAAAAATTCCTGAGCCTCATTAGGAACAAAAAACAAGGCATGAACCCTTATTCTGCAGTGAATAAGAGTCAGCTTTAATAATTTATGCTCAAGGAGGAAAAACTCGTACTATTTTCTGTTTCTTCAACCTGGCTGATGCAAAGTGCATCTTGACCTTTCTACATTCAGCTTTTCATTTTCTCACTCTGTACTTCCTTCCTGAGGACCACACCATTTTTTTTTCAGTCATACACTAACATTTCTTGGTTAGTGGTTAGGTCTAGAAACCTTCAAGTTGCTCTGGCTGAAAAACTTTTCTAAATACTTTCTACCTCTACTATTTAACAGAATCACAGAATGGTGGGGGTGGGAAGGGACCTCTGGAGATCATCCAGTCCAACCCCCCTTGCTAAAGCAGGTTCACCTAGAACAAGTTACACAGGAAAGCATCTAGGTGGGTTTTGAACATCTCCAGAGATGGAGATTCCACAACCTCTCTGGACAGCCTGTCCCAGGGCTCCAACACCCTCACAGTAAAGAAGTTTTTCCTTGAGTTCATGTGGAACTTTCAGTGTTCCAGTTTTTGCCCATTGTCCCTTGTCCTGTCACTGGGCACCACCCAAAAGAGCCCATCCCCATCCATTTGGTCCTGGCACTTCAGGTATTTATAGACATTGATCAGATCCCCTCTCAGTCTTCTCTTCTCCAGGCTGAAGAGTCCCAGCTCTCTCAGCCTCTC
>NW_010293294.1:15302-39704 GCF_000700745.2 Antrostomus carolinensis
TGAACTGTGGGGCCCAGAACTGGACACAATATTCCAGATGTGGCCTCACCAGGGCAGAGTAGAGAAGGAGGACACCCTCCTGCGACCTGCTGACCATGCTCTTTTTGCATTTAGTTCTTCTTTTTGCAATTCTATAAGGAATCCTCAAAATCTGTACAGTTTGGAAGGTTTTTCTTCACTCCCAGGGATAAGGCACTAGATTAAGATCATCTGGAACTGAAATGCAGCTGTTTACATTTCTTTCTGCGGCATAGTATTTAGCCCCAGTTCTTGGAACATCTACATCAGCCTCCTACAAGGTGGTAAATTGAGAGCTGACCCAACAAAATTCATACAGCTGAGATTAACTGTGCCTTCACTGAACTAAAAGAAGGCAGAATCACAGAATCACAGAATGTTGGGGATTGGAAAGGACCTCGAAAGATCATCCAGTCCAATCCCCCTGCCAGAGCAGGAACCTAAACGAAATTACACAGGAAGGCGTCCAGGCGGGTCTTGAATATCTCCAGAGAAGGAGACTCCACACCCTCCCTGGGCAGCCTGTCCCAGGGTTCTGTCACCCTCGCCGTAAAGTAGTTTCTTCTGAAGTTTAAGCAGAACCTCCCGTGTTCCAGCTCACACCCATTGCCCCTTGTCCTACCATTGGGCATCCCTGAGAAGAGCCTGGCTCCATCCTCCTGACATTTGCCCTTAACATATTTATAAACATTAATGAGGTCTCCCCTCAGTCTCCTCTTCTCCAAGCTAAAGAGCCCCAGCTCCCTCAGCCTTTCCTCAGCAGGGAGATGCTCCACTCCCTTAATCATCTTTGTGGCTCTGCGCTGGACTCTGAAGGCACTGAAATGTGCCTTCCTAAACAGAAGCATCTAACCCGCTCATAAAACTAAAGAAGATGTAGAAATCTACCTTATGACATGCAGCAGAAATATTTCTAATGGTGGTCTTCAACCATGGGAATTTCACTTGGTAATATAAGGGCCAAAGGTGGGACAGGAATTGTATAGTGTAACAGTCTGTGCTTTAAAACTTGCTGGAGGTCAAGTTCATCTCCTCTGATTTGAGATGCCTATAATAAAGGGTATCTATGTGTGAGTTTACCATCTAGATCCTCTTTATTTTCAACAGGGAAAAACAAATACTTACAGGGCGTGTTCCATCTGACCTATTTAAAACATATTTTCTAAGACAGAGCCCTGTCCTAGCTGAACCTACTTGTCTTCATTGATAGTAAAAGGAGTCTAGACAGTTAGCTCAGGTGTTTGTCTCCCACGTCAGTCTCCAAACATGTTATCACTCCCACCTTTGATCTCTCGGTATCAGAGAAGAAAGTCTTCTTCTTGTTTAGACAAAGGCAGATATTACGTATCCAATGTCCAAGATGGGTATTATGTAGAGTTTCTGTCTGACTTTGATGGCAACAATGCCATTCTGGTATGCAAAACGTGCATTTGTTTATTTAGTCTTAGACCCCAGTACAGCCCCAGACTCCTTTAAAACTGAAGGCCAAGCTCTTTCTCTGGGCTAAAGAAGGTATAATTGGTACAAAAATATATCAGACTCTGAGGCTGCCCAGAAATGTATCTTACTGATAACAAATAACAGCTCATGATAATGGAGAAGGACTTTCTGTGACTATAAATTACAGGGTTAGAGCACTGGTTGCAGCTTGCTGGGCTGTGGGTCCAGAAAGTGAGGAAGAAGAGCAAAATCCTTAACAGACTCTAGCACTGGATTAAAACTTGAGGGATCATCTAGTCCATGCCTAGGCACAACCAGCTCCACCTCTGTCATTGCTGAAGACTGTTATCTTGTCCCTTCGTCCATCATTCCTCAGACAGTCTCAAGTTATTCATTCTTTCTTTTTAGGTCGTGTTTTCTAGAACCCACTGTTATTCTCATTGCTTTCCTCTGAACTGTCTTCTACTAGTTGATATTTTTCTCAATGTGTAGTGCCCACAGCTGGGCAGCTTCCTATCCATGGTTTTATTGTCACAGCGTAAAACCAGGACTCCTTCACATCCAGTTCTAGGGCTTCCAACATAAGAAGGACATGGAGCTACTGGAGAGAGTCCAGAGGAGGCCACCAGGATGATGCGAGGGCTGGAGCAGCTCTGCTGTGAGGACAGGCTGAGAGAGTTGGGGCTGTTCAGCCTCGAGAAGAGAAGGCTCCAGGGAGACCTAGTGGCCTTCCAGCACCTGAAGGGGATCCAGGAAGGCTGGGGAGGGAGTGACAGAACAAGGGTTGGTGGCTTTAAACTGGAAGAGGGGAGATTTACATGAAATAGGAGGAAAAATTATTTCCTGTGAGGGTGGTCAGACACTGGAACAGGCTGCCCAGAGAAGCTGTGGCTGCTCCTCCCTGGAAGTGTTGAAGGCCAGGCTGGATGAGGCTTTGAGCAACCTGGTCTAGTGGAAGGTGTCCCTGCTGATGGCAGGGGGGTGGAACTGGGTGATCTTTAAGGTCCCTTCCAAACCAAACCATTCTGTGGTTCCATGATTCTATGTTTTATACATTTCAGAATTAGATTTACATTTTTAATCTGTGAGATCTCCAGTTGGTCTTTTGCATGTGAGCCCTGGTTTGTTTTTGGAAGAACAGCTATCTAATCAGTGATGCCACTATTCCATTTCACAGGCTGCTTTATTCTGCCCACATATAATAGCTGCACTTATTTTTTAATTTGCATCTTAATTTTTTTGTCCAGGGTATAGAAGTCACTTTGAATTCCCTTCCTGCCCTCTAATGTATGTATGGTCCGTCCTGGCTTAGCATCTTCTGCAAATGAAGTAGAGATTGTCTACATTTGTCATCCAGGTAACTTAAAAATACTGAATAGCCTAAGACCCACATTATAACCTGGAGAACACCTTTCAATACATCCTTCTCTCCTGACAGTTAATTGGTGCCACTCAATATGCTCTTCCCTTTGACACAGTTTTGAATCATTTTAAGGGCACTTCATTTTCAGGGATTTTCCAATCAGTTTTGCACTCACCTTATAATTCAACTAGGTTATATTTCCCTAACTTGACAGATAGTGTAAAAAATTACTAAATTCAAGCAAAAAGGAAGGAACAAATATGAACACGCAATAATATACTTAATTTATCAGTTTATTTTAAGGTCCTGATTTTTTTCTGCTTGGGCCAGAGAAATGGTGATTGCAAATAAGAATATCTATAGAAGAAAGTTATCTGTACTATGCAGCTGTATTTGTGGGAGGGAGTGTTAAAGAACCTAATCTGGGCATTGCTCTGTTAATGAAGTTGTGGCAGTACTCACTACATGGAAACTAAATATATCAAGAGTTTTTCATATGGAAGCTCAGCCAGACACCAAATCTGAGGTGAATAAGTTTAAAAATTAATTCTCCTCCAGATCTGCTCATTAGACACTGTTTTATTGTAATACTAATGTGCTTAGTGTTTGATTCCCACAGGGAAATAGTAGGGCATATTTTGGCTGCTCCTGCATACTAACCTGATGATTTTGGAGAACAGCACCAACAGCCAAATAAGCCAACACAACGTTGGGTGTTGACACTTGGAATGGGACAGAGAAGATCATTTTGCTGACAAATTAAACCTTGGTGGGCCTTCATGTGAGGTAGCTGGTGCCATTGTGGTCTCTGCATCTCCAAAATGACGTAGTGGAATTGGAGAAAGTCCAGAAAAGGACAATTAAAATAATCATGGGGATGGAGAGATGGCAAAGGTCTAGGACTGTTCAACATGGAGAGGAGGAGGATGTACATCAGTTAACTGTATCGTGGAGGTGAGGGATATGGTGGATGCAGACCATTAACCACTGAATCCCACAATGATAGAACTAGGCGACATTTACAGAATCACAGAATGGTAGGGATTGGAGCCACTGAATCCCACAATGATAGAACTAGGAGACACTTAGTAGGAGATCAGTTTGAAACAGATAAAAGGAGGCCCTTGTTTGCCTAATGGATAGTGCAGTGAGCAGGGACATCTTCAACTAGACCAGGCTGCTCAGAGCCCCATCCAACCTGACCTTGAACACTTCCAGGAAGGGGGCTTCTGCCAGGTAAAGAAGTTTCTGAGTAGGAGATCAGTTTAAAACAGATAAAAGGAGGCCCTTGTTTGCCCAATGGATAGTGCAGTGAACAGGGACATCTTCAACTAGACCTGGCTGCTCAGAGCCTATAAGCCCCAGAGCTTCCCCATATCTTTATATATCTCTGTGGATGTGAACAAAAGGCCCATGTTCTTAATTTGATAGCAGCATCTAGTCTAAATTGATCCTCTTTCAATTTAAAACCAATGCCCCTTATCCTATCCCAACAAGCCGTGCTAAAAAGTTTGTCCCCATCTTTTTATAAGCCCCAGAACTTCCCCATACCTTTATATATCTCTGTGGATGTGGACAAAAGGCCCATGTTCTTAATTTGATAGCAGTGAGCCATAGTATGACAAATATTCATAGAGAAAGCTATGGTGAGAACTATGATAAACGCAGAGGAAGAAGAACTGTAGATTCTTGATCTCCACTTTGGACCAGAGGATGAAACCCTCTTGGTACCTGCTGAGAGGTAGGAACACACCAGGTACTTTCCAATGCACACATCTCCTCGAACCTTTGAGATGGAGCATCATCAGTTGATAAAGGACATACAGTGACTTGGTTGATGGATTTAGATCAACACTGGACCCTTGAGGTCCCTTTCAGTTTCATGGTCCTCATGTGTTTACCACAGAACTCAGCAGCAGTAAAAGGAACAGTTAATAAGATTATAATGAATGATGTCAACACATTTGACAGGGAAGACTTTCCTCAGTGACTAAATAACCAATTTAAATTATCTTTTGAAATCCAGTACAGATTTTCAAGGTGGATTCATCTCATTCAGCTGTAGCTGCCTAAAAAGCCCGTGTTTGGTTTAAACTACTTACGCTGGTTTAACGGTTGTCCGCAGATGTGAGGGAGGGAAGGAGAGAATTTCAGATGGGTGATTCATGCCACAGATTTAGATGTCCAGAAGAGGATGTGAATCACTTTCTAGATGCACTTGTTAACTGTCTCCATTGACTCAAGGGGGAACTTTGACAACTATGTTGACCGTACAATGCTTTCGTGACTAAATCTTTGTTGCCCTTGTAAATAAGCTCCATTTAAGATGCAAAATTTGTGTGCCACTTGTCAGCTCTGTCTCATTTTTATGGGAAATAAAAAGCAGTGAAAACCAGCTTGGCCACTGTAAATAATTAAGTTGGGTGAAAAATTTCTGATGATCATTTCTAGCAGTTCTGATGATCACTTCCAGCATTTCTTAGCATAACCAGGGCTTCCCCATACCTTTGCTTTGCAGCAGAGCTGGATGCAGCTGTAGAGGATGGGAATGGCCCTTGTGCATGGCATCTTTAATGACTTTTCTTGAAAGTATCAAGCATGGTCCTCTAAGTTAGATCATCTCTAACTAGATGATCTTTAAGGTCCCTTCCAATCCTAACCATTCTATGATTCTATGATTCTAAGTAATCTGTAAAGGAAGCCAAGAGTGGCTGATTTAGGTGTAAAAAATTCATCATATTCCATGCCTAAAACAAAATTCCCAGTACATTTCCTCCTGAGTTAAAAACTAAATAATGTGAGTTAAGAACCACCATTACCATAATTTCAAGGGCATATAAGCAATATACTGATTAACAGCGTTTAGTTAGCTATTAGAGCCACCTCCCACTCCCCCAGGCAAGGTTCCTATGAAATGGTATTTCCAGGAATAGAGGGCTCATGTAAGAATAATTCACAACAGAAAAGTTGAATTAAAGAAAGAAAACACAAAGCTTGCTTATTTTAGAGAGTTATGTGAATATTTACCACTACTTTGAACTGAACAGGGTTGCAATAAGATCATGATGCTGTTCTTTCTTTAATCTGGCTTGGTTTTTCTTGCAACATCATTGGATTTATAAAAGAAGCAATGCTCAACTGAAAATTTAATACTGCTTTGCCTTATTTGAGATGGTAACATAAAGAGGCCAAGTCTCCCATGTCCCATTTTCATTTTCTCCTCACCTTCTGAATGGTTTTGCTTTTTTTTTTTTTTTCATCAGATAAAACTGTACCAGATGATACACTGTAAAATGAGCTTTCAGCCTACTCAGACCTCCAGACCAAATGAGCTCGTGCACTAAGATCTTGAAAAGCACTTGTGGGATTTTGAAAGGCCCTTGTTAAGCCTAGACCCAAGGAAAGCTGGAGCTGTGTCTGTGTCTTACTCTGGCAACTTCATTTCTTCATCCTTCTCAGTCTTGTGGCATTGTATAAAAACAATCTTCATAATCTTCTCTGTGGTGACCTAGGCCATGTGATGGTTTCCTTTCCTCCCAGCTCTCTGCTCAAAGAGAAGACTTTTCTGAGCAGCAAAACTCTGGTGGTCAATGGAAGAAAATCAACAAGCAACAGAGACACCAGCACCTTCTTTTCCCCCTGTACCTTTCTAGATGCTCCAGAAGTTCCTATTTCCCTCCATCACTTTCCAGGTTTCCACTGAGTTTTCACAGCACCTCCCTTCCTTTATTGCCACACACCTCTGTTGCTAACATTTAAGGTTAATTATCTAAATTATAATGATAATTACAGGCTTTTTTTCCTCATAAAGCCCTGTTTTTTCTGTGCCATTTTCCCTTCTTGCTGGGTTTCTCTGTTCTCACACTCCCCTTCTCTGCCTCGCTCTACTTTGGGTCAGTTGCTTGCAGAAGCAGCACCGTTTTTTCCTGGAATCGTTCAGCAAGCTGACCTATTTCACAAAGCTGACCTAACTAATTGCTCTCACAAGCAGCAACTGGGTTTTTTTTCTGACCTTTTAAAGGTCTAAAAGCCGAGTTACTGGTCTCTCATGCAAACTGTGCTTGTAGAAATTAGCCACCTGGGGTCACCGTTCCTTCCAGTCCAACACTGACTGTACATTGCATGTTCTTGCTAGGATAAAACTCACAATTTCTAATAAAATCTTAGTGGCTATTATCCACCTACACTGAGATTTGCTGCTTGAAAGCAAATGGCTGCAGGAAAGAGGGAAGGCATCTCAGCTTACCTGCCAAAAAAAGACCTCTTTTCAGCAAAAGGAAAAATTCACCTTGTTGAGAATCTGCATCCGTAGTCCAAACTCTCAGAGTTGGCAATCATTAATTGCAGGCAGGATTCTGAATAGCTGAGAGAGGCAGACTGAGCTGAAGGATTGCAGAAAAGGTCTCCTATCTCTTTCTCCATTGTGCAAAGAGCTATGAAATTAAATAGTTTTACCAGGCAAGAAAGAGAAGGAGATATTGGGAAGTAAATCCCTGCATCTCCAAGGAACAGACCACATGTTTAGTAGGGGAAGGACAAATTGTGATAAACAATCTGTGATTTCTTTCTGTGCAATGTCACAAATATGTCTTACCAACCCAGATGGCTGCAGTTCTGTATATGCAGTTGCATATCTCCAGGTATCTTGGAAAAAGGTAAAGAATTGGTGTCTATGTCTTTCAGACAGATGTTTCAAGAGCAAATCTCTCTGAGTCCTTCAGTGGACTTTGGCATGAGTGTTTTCTGTTATCCTATTAAATATGAAAGATTATTAAGTACTAAAGCAAAGTCAATAAATATCTGTGGATCATGGAGCAATCCCTGGGTAAGAAAACTTTTTACCCACAGCGCTTGCTTCAAAAGTCTTGCTTGTTCTCTGTGCCCTGTTGAATTTGGGTTTGGGCAGTAATCTCCTGGCCAAAGCCTCGTTGCCAACAGACCCTCCAAGAGGACTTGGCATCTGCATCAGTGAAGCTGCACAAAAGATGTCATGAAAAGGGCAAAGGGAGATTTATCAGCAGAGGTCTGGTGCTCTCATGAGCACTGCCTAAAGTCTTGTTTGCACCTTTCCACATGCTGGGGGAGAAGATGCACGTTGGTGCAACATCCCATAGATATGACGTCTTCATTCACCCCTCCCAAAAAGGTCTGTTTTAGGTCTCACTCAAAAGAAGCTCCCTTGTGTCAGCTGCCTTTCACAGGACCATCACCCTTATGGGTTTGGGGACAGGAAAGTCTGATAGTGAGGAACAAAGATAATAACACAACATCCTCTGTGTCTGTGGCTATGACTGATGGGTGCAGCTGTAGCAGGATTTAAAAATATATCACATCTATTTCTTAACGTCCCTGTTAGGAAGAGTTAATTCATTAAAGGTTTATAAAGGCAAAGTAAATGTCCAGCTCATAATGGTCATGATAGATTACCACAAGTAATTTAAATCTGTTTTGCCATAGTTTATCCCAGCTAATTCTCTAGGTACTAACAGATAATAATTTCTGTGGAAATGGCTGTAGAAAAACTACATCAAGTGTGATACTTCCTTGATCATTTCTAGTTTCCTACTAATATTTAAAAGCAGCAATATCACTGAAGTGTGGCAAGCTCAGACAACTTGGAAACAAGAGGAAACCCTTTCCAAACCTGCCAGCCTCATCCTCATAGATTTTGTTGGATCAAACTGTCCATCCTTCAGAAGCTCAGCTGTCACTCATCAAAAAATGAATGGAGTGTGGCTTCATGATCAGCAGATGAAGACCTCCAAAAAGCCAAAACAATAGCCCATGGGACTTTTTCTTTGTAGGTAGAATCCACAGATGGTGTCTGAGGTCCATTGTCATACGCCTGACAAATACTCTACAGCAATGGTGCCTCTCAAATCCCTGTCTAGCCACAGATTTGGGGTTCAGTGGCTACACAAACCCCTTCAAATCTTGCCCCCTTTCTACTGACCTCAGCGGTAGTGCAACAGCTCTGAAGTCGGTAGCTCTGATGTGTCAAACCACTTCCTACACACGACGGTACGCTGCGCCACACTGAGCATTAAGTTTGATTTCCTGGATAAAAGCTACTAATACCTGAACAGAGAGCAGCATTTATTCTTTCTTGCAGAGCCAGCCAGCGAAACGATGATTTGCTGACCAAAGAGCAAAGTCCTTGCCATGCACACAGGGTGATGATCCCCACCGGTCTAACCAAGCAATAGACAGCTCCTTGGCTTGGTCGGCACCAGCCCATCGCTTCTGAGAAACTTCACCATCCTCAGTGTTGTGGAGAAAAGATGTGAACAAGTCCCATGGAGCTCAAGTGCCTTTTGATGTGGCTCTTGTTTGGATCCATCAAGGGGAACAAGTCAGGTAAAAGACTATTTCTGCCTTTTGGGGAGGGAAAGTATGATTTACTTTTTTGTGGTGGCTGCTGGAGGATGTTCGTAACATCCTGACTTCTTTCAGGTAAGGAAAGATGTTAAAGAGCTTAAGGAATTTGTGTTTCTAAGGAAATGAGAGAAATAGGTTTTGTGCCCACAAACCATCAACTGCAGACAATTCAGAGCTCTACAGGTTGGGTTTTTTTTGTCTCAGTAACGTATGTATTCTCCAACCCATCGCTGGCACAGTGGGCAGATCAAAGCAACCTTGTGCACCTTAGGTAGTTCTTTGAATTTGTTTCTTTTCCATTTTGCATGTAACTTTAGGAATTACAAAAACAGACACTGAAATGTCAGTACCTCTGTAGGTAAAGTTGACAACAAGGCTATTAGTTAAAAGGTGCTATCCAAGTTTGCTATGGGTACTATAGATGCCAGGTATTCTTTCAGCCACGCCTCCCAACCAGTAGTGCCTATAAACGGTGAACGGAGGCAGCTAATTCATTCAGCATATTTTTACACGTTTATAAATTGTGATACTGCTTGTATTTGGCTTATTTATTATGACAAGTGTGTGCATTGAGAAATGATCTGGTGATATATCAGCGTATTTGAATTTAAACTGCTTTATTCAAAGGAAAAAAAAAAAAAGCTTACATTCTCAGTGCTCCATAAATGTGATATTTCCTTCTGTATCTGCTGATGGTGTCCAGGTTGAGAGGTATGAGTAGATACAGCCTAAGGCAGGTTCTCAGAGACACTGGTACTGTAACTCCTAATGGATCATCTCTAGCAGGGCTGCGAATTTTACTAGGGACAGGGAATCTCAAGGAAAAACTGTGTTGCTTATAACCAAACTCATTAATGCAGGAAGTACCTTCACAAATATTTAACCCCTAGGTGATTTTATTCTTATTAAAGTGTTTTGCCAGTAAACACTCTACCTTTTCCTTCATGGGACTTTTTCATTGCCAGTGCTCACGGCAAGTGTTTCAAGTGCTGCGTGCAAGAGCATCGCTGTGAGATGTTCAGCCAGAGATACGTAAATAGGATCGGTTCTGGGATGAGTCAGGTCCCCTATACCACGCTTTCTGTATTACTGTGCCTGGGACAGGTTGTGAGATTTCTTGCTGGCACGTCTCATTTATCAGAAACCTTTCTGGTTTTTGGAAAAAAAATGAGGGGTGTTAGAGCAGTTGCTTTTTATGTTATGTGTTTTAATTCTCTGATGAATAAATAAATGCATAGCTTTGCATTCTTCGCTGTGTCACTAAGCTCTTCTTTCCCCAGCTTCCTGTATTTATTTTCAGTCTCTCCCACTGCTTAAACATAATATTTATATATATATTTTTAATTTCTCCCTGCAAATAATATGCTGAGGTAGAAACACCACCTTTTACCAATTCAGGCTTTGTTACTGTAGAGATTCCTGAAGTATTGTGCCCGTAAGACCTATTGTTTTTAATTCCTTAGAAGGGTTAACAAGGAGACCTGGGAACAGACATAAGCAAAGAGAAGGGAAAGAACTAGGTCAAATTGGCCAAAAATCAACTACATCTCAGTACATACAGTGCTATTCATATTATTTTGCCTTCGTCTTTTCTGCTCATTTAGCACTGCAAGTTCAGTTTGGTAAATAGGTCCTGCCATAGATATTGTTTGCAAGAGGGTTTCGGGCAAAATGCACTATCAGGAATAAACATAATGGGGGAAAAAGAAAAAAAGTCTTTGTTTTAAAGAACAGTTTTACTGATGGATCGCAAATTGTTTTGAAAGGGCAAATACCTCTGATGTATATCTGGGAAAACAAAGGCATAAGGTGATCATTCATTTAGTAAAAATTAAACTACAGCTTAGTGCTAAAGAGGAAAAGAGATTGTATTTTCTTGTGAAAGCATCTTATTTATCTCATTTATGCTGGACAGCAGCAGTGCCTAGAAATTGCAGACATGGATAAGGCTTGAAATATGCTAGATGAAGGTCAAATACAAGATAAAAGCTTGTCTGTGCTCCTACAACCTTTCCATCTTGGTATTCATCTTACAGGAATACACTGAATAGATTTGCAAGTTAAACCTGGAAGGGATTAAAACTCATAAAAGAAAGAACTTCATTCAACTGAATTTCATTCACACGAGATGGGTACCAGATCTCAGTCATTTAAATGAGAGGAATTTCTTTCACATTATACTTGCATATTAGTGCTCGCTGCCATGGATTTGAAATGCAATGCAGAATAAATTTGAGATGTCAAACACATACAAGTGTTTCTTGTCAGGTCAACCAGAGAGCAAATACCTTTAGAAACCTTCCAGCTACAGTGGCCCCCAGCAGCAAAGTGCCCAACATACAACTACAATTAAAAAAAAATGTTGAAATTGTGATCCTGCTGAGAAAAAGCAGATGTTACAGACAAAGATCCTGCAGTATCTGCTTCTGCCTTCAGAGGGAAAAATCTTCTCCTCACCTTATCAGATATGAGATGTTTTGTCCTTCCCTTTTATCACAGCAAATCTCTGCTCTTTACCTACTGCTGGAAAGCCACTACCTTTGACTGTGCTCACTGTTGCCTTCAGAGTGTGGCAATTTTAGTCTCCCTGCTTTCTTCCTTGATGTTCAGCTTTCTCTCATGTTTTTTCTGTTGCATTAATTGTATCTTCAAAACCCAGCTTTTGGATGTTTGAACCATAGTTTTCAGCTCCTCACCCTGGTCTGAATCCTGGAAAAACCTGATTTACTGAGGTTTGTCTCCGTCTAATGCTTCCCTAAAACTCACATTTCCAAAGTCCTTCCATGACTTTCTTCACTTGACACCCTGTTCCTCAGCCCTACCATGGTAGCAGATCTGTCATCCGCTGTTTTTCCTTTATGTTCTCCATTTATAAAGTGCAAGCCCCAGATAAAGAACATACAGCCCTCTTTATTTGGCAAAATATTTCATGGATTACAAGGTCAGAAAAATCATTAACACAAACAAATAATTTCCATCCTACTCTTGAGAGCGCCAGCAAAAAGCTCAATGATCATGCTAAGGCCACAGATCAAATGAGATAAGTCCTAAAGCCACATTTGAAATCAAAAGAGTCCTATCAGACCTTTTTTCACATGCTTCTCAGCCAGTTCAATTATTTTCAGAGAGTATATTCCCTACAGCCCTTCCAGCCCAGGAAAAAGCAAGGCTGAGAAAGTTCCAGCCAAAGAAAGGATCTGTATTTCTGCTGCTGTTTAAAAACCCGATTTTCTTTCTCAGAAATGTGTTTTTCCCTTTACATAAAAATACTGAAGAGGTGGGTGTTACTGAAGTCACAGATTTAAGCAAAAATCTAGCCAAACCTATTCAAAACCCAAATGTGACACACCAAAACAAGGCTTTCACGTACGATATTCTCAGAACCGGACACTGTGTTCTGCTGCCATACCATGTGCAGTGGTTGCCTTTAAAGAGTTTGAGTTCTGTGGCTTTACCACAGAAGCAAGAAAGTTAAAAACACCCAGAAACAACAAAATAAGAAAAACAAATGTTCCCCATTCTCCACTTGGTACATTTTCTATGCAGTTCACTGTGCTCCAGCCAGTTTTCCCTCCTCTTCCTGTCTTAGTAAACACTCTTCCTCTTTCCTGATGTTTCTTCTTCCAATTCCACATTTACAGTCCCAAGTCCCCAGCACCCCTGCCAGGGCAGGCATGAAATTAATCTCACTTAACTTCAGCCATCTGTACCATCAACATCTCCACCGAGCTAGATGTGGACCTACACAGGGAACTGAAATGTCTGCTTTTTGTTGGCTGGGTGGCACTCAGTCCATGTCTTAAACCAGGACTAAATCAGTGATGAATGGGGATAGTTGTGTTTAGGAAGAAGAGAGACAGATGTTCAGTCAAGAAACATCAGGGTCAGTGGAAGACACAACAACCTCTGCAGGGTGCTTTGCTGCAAACTCACAGCAAAGTGAGCTTTAAAATGCCATCAATGCATTAGCTAAACCACACCAGTTCTTGATGTGAGCATGAGAAAGCTTAGCCAGCTGTCAAACCAACTCTAGCCTTGCTGCATATAGCTATTATTATTATTATTATTATTATTAATTAGATTCTGCTGCTGAGGTCAATGGCAAACAGCTGGTTAGCATGATTAAGCCAAGAGATGAGTGCATCTCTCTCAAACCTAATTTTCTATGGTCCTACAAAGAGTTAATGGACAGCTCCTGCCAGTTCATATTTCAGTATATTTTTTGCTGTCCTTCCAACAGAGACATCTTCTAGTACAGCAAACTCAGCAGGCACTGAACTGCCTAGTCCTTAGTGTAGAACATGCCTCTTCTCCCCTGCTAGGAATATTCAGCCCCATCTCCTGCCCCATAGGACTGGTCTCTCCTCCTTTGCTCTTTGCATGGAATCTTGTGCCTGGTGATTTCATCTGCATTGTATTTCCAAGACTTAAATTGCAGACGCATTACTACTAAGATGACTTTGTAGGATAATCTCTGTGTAATCTACAGTATAGCTAACCAAAATCTCACAGGCAAATTGCCATCAACTCCAGGTCTGCACTCCAGCCCCACAGCTGGGATCTATTGCCAGCTTACAAATTCATATAGACAATAAATGACATTAATCAGAGGGGAAAGAAGCAGGCAGAGCTGTAGCTAGCTTGTTAACAGACCCTTTGGGAATAAATTTTGAAGTTAGAAAAAGTTCATTACCATTTCAGTCCAGTTGCTGGTATCAATTCCTTCTCTTCATCCATATCAGTTTCATCTTCAAGAACGTGCTCTATTTAGAGAGCACATAGTTTCAGACAGCGTATGAACTCCCAGGGCTGAATTAGCTTTTCAGGTGCATCTGTGGAAATGTCTTCATTTTGGCATGGTTTGATTTCTTGGTATCTCTGGGGAGAGGCTCTCTTCATCTCTGAACTAGGCAGGTGTGTGAACTGCCTGGTTTCTTCCACTGCTTCTACCCAGATCTTCAGAACAGCTGATTTCCTACCAAACCCATCTTGCCGCCTTTGTATTTAGGGGAAAATTGCCTTATTTTTGCACCTTGCCTTTTTAACTTGACATCA
This sequence comes from Antrostomus carolinensis, assembly GCF_000700745.2. Classification (NCBI taxonomy): domain Eukaryota; kingdom Metazoa; phylum Chordata; class Aves; order Caprimulgiformes; family Caprimulgidae; genus Antrostomus; species Antrostomus carolinensis. The sequence goes on from NW_010293294.1 coordinate 29,557, forward strand.
GAGTAATTGTCAGTGCTGGTGACACACAGCCACATGACAGAGGAAATGTTGAGTTTGGGTTATCGTGGCGTGACTCACTGTCTGTGTTTACCTAATACTAAAAATACCTGTTAGAAATTTTCCCCATTCTGGACAAAACATGTTGTTCTGATGTCTTACTAACACTGCTCTGCCAACTGACATGGAATAGTAATAGGCAGGAGATCTTCATAAATCCTAATACTGCCAGAACATCTACTTTGAGCACCTTTGTGTTGGGTCACTAACATATTTAAATGGGAAACCTTGGGGAAGAAACCCAAGCACTGAAAGAACTGACGGTGATTTAACTAGTGGGTTTCTTTCCACTGAGTAAATAATGATGTGAGATGCTGAGAGTAATCAAAGGCATTTAAGGTTTATTTAGCACATGGCAATGAACTTGCAAAAGACTGTAAGTCGGGGTATTCTACCTGGCACCAACCTCCAATACCTCCTCTGTGGTATCTGGCAGCTTATGTGGATGTCCCAGATGCCCTAAGACACCTCAAATGGCAGCAGGCACCATTACTTAAACAGGAATAGCAGGAATCCCACCTATCTTGTGGCTCAGATGATGAGTGGCTTGCAGGTCTCAGAAAACTTATTAAAATTAATTTTAGGAGCACACCAGAGGATGCAATAACTACATTTTAATTTTCATGCTTCACAGATGTCTATCATCTAAATTCACTAGTCACCTTCTAATTCCAAGGGCACATCTCCATCCACTATATGGTAATATCTGAAACAAGTTCCAAAATTTCCAGAAATGTTGTAGGCATCAAAAATCCACTAATATGGGGAGAAATGTGGATTCTCAGCTGCCTTAGGAGAGCTATGGATTCTAGCACTTCTGCAGCTGATAGCAGTGCTAAATCCAAGGAACATAATTACACCAACCTTTCTGTTTAGCCCATTTCAATACATCATGTTAGTATCTCTAAGTGCAAAGAAATGGAGTCATAGGTCACTTTTGGGGTGTAGGAGATGAGAATGGTATGTGAGGGCTAATGAAGCTTGTGAATGAAGGAAAGGGAGCATTTTTGGGGTGTAGAAAATGAGAACGGTAGGTGGGGGCTAATGAAGCTTGTGAATGAAGGAAAGGGAGGACAGAGGACATCAGGGCTGAAAGAGGAGGAAATAAGGACACACAGCACCTTGTGACAGGGATGGAGAATTGTAGGATGTGGAGAGGGAAAATGAGGAGGCAAACAAAACCCCAAGAGGAGATTTGAAGGTGATGTGAGGGCAGTCTTTTAAACCAATACTATCAGAGTGTAGCCCTGGAGTAGCTGTGGAGGGATGCAGAATCCAGAGGAAAGCTGAGTTGTGCCAAACTGGGCCACCAAAGGCTATGAGGCAGATTATACCTAGGTGTGCTGGCTTTTTGTAAGGTTTATATTTTCCTAACTCAAATAAATTGACAGACTGATTTCCAACCAGGTGCAAAACACCAAAAAAAGTAAAGTAAATCTCCCCTAAAAATTTAAGAAGTCAGAAATCTAGTTGAGGAGTAAATCTACACTGCCATTCCCTAGTTTCCTGGCTTCTTCCCATCCCTTGGCTCTTTTAGCACCCACACACCAGGAATGTTGATTTTTTTTAGGGGTAAACCATGCAGTTTTCTTAGGCACAAAGACTGAATGAAGTTCTAAGGATGAAACACTCCAGAGGTCATACTGTGTAGCCAGTATGATCCAGAACTCACCAGGTCTTCTTCCTCTCTGCACCGTCTTCCCACACTATCCTGAGAGATCCAGTGGGATGAAAGACCCTTGCACACTTCTATGCCACCACCTATGGCCTCTGCAGCTTTGAGGGATGCTTATTCTTCCCTGGTGGGAGTTTGAATATAGCAATTAGCCTGAATTTGTGGTGCTGATAAATGTCAAAGCCCTGGAAGCTCTTATGAGTTTGATGGCCAAACTATTGGCCAAGCTTCCATTCTCAGACAGACTTCACTGAGTGTGTAGTCATTATAATGAGTTATTGTCACACCTACTGCCACAACGTCTGAAGTCTTGGCTGATAGCTAGGACTCGTTAGACATCGTCCAAATTGCTGACAGAGGAAGTTTAGGATCCCAATGTAAGGCAAGAAAGTGCAGAAGTAATACTGATCAGCACATTGGGTGCCTACCTGTTCTTGAAAGATGGGTAAAAGACCACTTAAAGAAATGCACCTCTGAAGATATATAAGATACTTAAAGACAGTGAAGAGGAATAATGGCAACAGATATCTTGAAATGTCCATATTCATGCACAGCTCCTCCCAGTGTGAGGACTGATACAACAATAAACCCCAAAGCTGATGACTTTAATATCAAACATGTTGGTAAGGAGGTCTAGCATGGTAAGAGAAGCCAATGTTTTGAAAGGTTATAGTTAATAAGAAGAAGGTTCTTGAAAATGGGAGCAAAATATTTGACGTGACAGTTGAAGCAGTTAGAAGTCAACAGAGGGAAGCAAACAGAAGGTCACACTGAGACTAGAAGATCTTTAAGGTCCCTTCCAACCCTAACCATTCTATGATTCTATGATGTGAGAAGACAAGAATTTGAGTGATGCAGATGAAATTAAAAGGCTGGATCCTAGGAGTGTATCATGAGATGCAGCTGCAATATGGATGAGTTGATCCAAGAGTGCCAGGCTGATGAGTATTGCTCACTGTCACCCATGTGCCCCATTTCTGGACAATCCTTATATGATGTGTGCAACTTCAGAAGAATCCTAACTTCATTTGATCATCAATTAAAACAACAGTTGCCCTTTATGATGAGTAGGTTAAATGCTGTGGGTTTTCTTAAGAAGAGACTAAAGAGTTGTAGGTTTGAGTGCTGAGATTCAGATCTGCAGTCTGCTTCAAAGAGACTTTTGAAGTCTTGAGGGAAACATGCTTTTAGCTTTCAGGGAAAGTGAGAGTACGTGATGTCAACTTGCTACTAATCTGATAACTCTTTAATTTTAATCACCCTGACAGTCTGTGGTAAACCATGTGGTTAACTATTTCAGGTACAGTCGCTTCTCTCGAAGCCACAGTCTACAAGACGAATCCTTTGATAACACAAAGATATAAGGGGATTAAAATATCCCTTACACAGATGAGCTGTTAAACCACTCACAATACTTTTCATTGTTGCCTTCCTCAAACTTTGTGACTTTTACAAAGTGGCAAGATAATGAAAAGCAAAAAGGGCAGAAAATATCAAAGCGAGAAAATGATGGGTGGCTCTGAAAGAAAAGGGCATGGCAGGACTGGGTCTGGGAGTCGCCGATTGGGTTGTTGTTGGCAAGGCATGGCTTTGTTTCAAGGAGAAGGCACTTTGGGAGTCAAGGGCAGATGCAAAATGATGAACAACTATCAGGGATTCAAGGCCCTTTTGCAGTCATTCTTGGTGGTTGCTAAGGCTGCATTAATTATGGCTGCAGAAAATGTGAAGACACAATGACTACGAAATTTTACTCATAATTGCTGTTACTATTATGCATAAGCATAAAGGGCCACAGATCATGCACCCAAAGATCCCAAATGCCAACCCTGATGCAACCAGCTTGATTTGTGTTTGAATTTCTCAGCCTTCAGGCCTTAAATAATCATTAAGTAATGCCTTTATCAACTTCTGGGTCTCCAGCTCAGCTTCAATGGGCTTTTCAAGTGCACTGAAATGATCTAACTTAATTTATTCCAACTGATTGAGAGGTATATTTAGATGTGATTTGCTGATGACACAACACTTCACGTCCTTGTTTTGGGACAAGTTATATTTAGGTTTGCAAACTTATTTCACAGTAAGTTGCTCTTTGGTGTGCTCAGACAGAACTAAGAGTCTGCTCCCCTCTCCAATGTTTGCTTATAGATGATTGAAACTTTTAATGACTTAGTTTTGCTTTTTATGCCTCACTGGTGCAGGCAGCAGCTCTACAATATGATCATGTACAGCTTCATTAATAAAATGCTGGTAGTGTTTCATGTTGCCCATCTGCTGGGCAACAAAGAAAGGGCTCAACTGCCTGCTTCAGGCAGTGGGGACAGGAGCAGGTAGATAGGTCTGGTGCCTCCCACCACCACTCCCAGCTGCTGCAGAACATAGAATCATAGAATCTTTGGTTGGAAAAGACCTTTAAGATCACTGCATCCAACTGTAAACCTAACACTGCCAAGTCCATGTCTAAAGCGTGTCCCTAAGCACCACATCTGCACGTCTTTTAAGTATCTCCAAGGATGGTGACTCAATCACTTCCCTGGGCAGCCTGTCCCAATACTTGACAACCCTTTCATAAATTTTTCCTAATATCCAATCTAAACCTCCCCTAGAACAACCTGAGACCATTTCCTATTGTCCTGTTACTTGTTACTTGGGAGAAGTGATTGAACCCCACCTTGCTACAACCTCCTTTCAGGTAGTTGCAGAGAGTGAGAATCTCCCTCAGCCACTCGTCTTAAGACTTATTCACTAGAATCTTCACCAGCTTCATTGCTGTTCTTTGAATGCACTCCAACACCTCAATGTCTTGTAGTAGAGGGGCCCAAAACTGAAGCCGGCACTCAAGATGTGGCCTCACCAGTGCTGAGTACAAGGGGATGATCACTTCCATGGTCCTGCTGGCCACACTATTCCTGATACATCCCAGGATGCTATTGGCCTTTTTGGCCACCTGGGCTCACTGCTGGCTCATGTTCAGCTGCTGTTGACCAACATTCCCAGGTCCTTTTCCACCAGGCAGTTTTCCAGTCATTCTTCCCCAAGCCTGTAGTGTTGCATGGGGCTGTTGTGACCCAAGTGCAGGACCTGGCACTTGGCCTTGTTGAACTTCATACAGTTGCCTTTGGTCCATCAATCCAGCCTGTCTAGATCCCTCGGTAGAGCCTTCCTACTCTCAAGCAGATCAACACTCCCACCCAGCTTGGTGTCATCTGCAAACTCACTGAGGATGCACTCAATTCCTTCATCCAGATAATTGATAAAGATATTAAACAGAGCTGGCTCCAGTACTGAGCCCTGGGGAACACCACTTGTGACCGGACACCCACTGGATTCAACTCCATTCACCACAACAACATCCTTGGTCCAGCACCCTTTCTCTTCTAGAAGAAACAAGGGAGTCAAATCAGCCCCTCCTAACTAAAAAGGTGTAGACAAATACAGGCTTGCTGATAGTAGAGACATTCCCAAGGGATTTTTCTGCATCCTGAACAAATCTGTGCTTATAAAATCAATGGCAACAACTAACTCCAAAGTGAAGTAGGCTTGGGAGGGAAGGATTGCTCTAAAATGAAAATAAAATATTTTCACTTAAAGTAACTAATAGTTTCACCAGACACTCAGAGCCTCTCCTTGGCTTAGAGACAATCAAAGAAACAAAGCTTTGCTACCTTCATGTTCCCTTCATGATATTCAGTTTCATCCCTCAGCTCTGATTTTATCCCTGTGGCTGGGAACAGAATTAGACTTTCTTTACTGAGCTCTGGGCATGAGCTGGTATGGATAAGACAGAAAAATGTGGGAAGTCTTTGGTGAGCAAGGTAGATGTACAGGCTATCCTGATTCTCAGACTTTCTGTTTGTAGAATTATGCCCAACTCTTTTTGGGATCAAATTTGCTGATGTTACTGCTGAAACGTATCCACTGGGGACCAGGCTCTATTATGAATGTGATGATGGCTACGAGAGAAGAAGCGGCCAGTACGCAGGAATCTGGTGTCAACGTATAGACCAGGTTGCTGCTTGGGTCTACAGGGAATTTGAATGCATTGGTAAGTGATCATTGTCCTTTTTCTACACTTGTGGAGATGTTTTTCCAATGAGTTAGCGTAAGGCACATCCAGGCATTGCTCTAACAAATGATCTTTTGCATTTATCTTTGCAAATTACAAAGTTAAAACTTGTAACAATTCTATCCTGCCTCTAAAAGTTTGGGTGCTCTGGCTTTGCTCTGCTATTTGTAATTCAGCAAATATAACTTCTCCCACAGATAAGAAGATTTTATTGTCAACGGGTCCCACAATGAAGTTGGATTTTACACAGAAGCCAGAAAGAAAAACACAAAGCCCTGCACCTCAGAAGAGAGAAAATATGTCAGAGTTTGACCAGAAAGGTAAGTAAGAGCCCATTCATTACTGTAACTCTTCTTCCACTGATTCCCATGGAAACAGTGTAAGAATATGAGCAATTTTTTATTATTTTGACAGACAGAGAGAAAAGAAACTATTGCTCTAAGATCTCAGCTGAACAAGTGATATGGTGCAAGAGCATGAGTATTTTATATCCTAACAAAGAATTAGGAAGGCTTCACATATCCTGCTTGTCTGTGTTGTGTAAGAATACAAATCATGTTGTTTCAAGAACAAAAGCAGAAGGGAAAATCTATCTGCTTTAACCATGTGCTGTTTTGTGATCCCACAGATTTTTGTGGTCCTCCCAAGACTATTCCACATGCCTCTTTAAGACTGAATAAACAGTATTACTTGGGGCAAGTATTACATTTCAAATGCCAGAGCGGTTACGATAAGCGATCCCCCACCTCTGGCACGCGAACATGCCAGAAGGTGAATGGTCAAATCACCTGGACCCCCCTTAACATGCAATGCACCAATGACAGCAGCTATAGCGATGACTGGACACCACAGACTACTGAACCAGGTAAGATGGTTGCTTTGGCATCACATTGGTGTCATGACCTGCTCAGGCAGGGTCCAGACCTTCCAGCTCAGCATGTCAGTCCTAGGAAAGAACATGCTTGGGGTTCAGGATGGAGAGAGATGAGGAACCTTGGGGCTCTGACATTAACAGAGATGTCGTCTGTGACTGATGGAGATGACATTTCTGGGGAGGACGTAGTTGTTGTCCTCCTTGTCTTGGGTTTCCTTTCATACTAACTGCAAAATTGCAGGAATCTGTGAATAGATAGAGCCACACTCATATACTGGGAAGAAAATAGTAGAAGAAGCCTTTTTCTTTCTCCTTCCTCCTGGCAGCTATAGGTCATCTATTGTTAGTTCACCATAAAGTACTCCAGAATGTGTATCTAAGCTTCTCTCATGATTGCTCATGGTTTTAGGATCCAGAGTTTAGCTACTCCACAGCTGAACATGAGTAATGTGTCTCAGTTCTCAATTTAACACTCAAGATGTTGTTTTACACAAAAAGACAGAAAGAAACCCACCACTATTGCACTGTATTCTTTATAGACCCCAATTCAGCAGTACATGCACCATTGCAGTCTGGCATCTTGAGTTTCACTGCTCAGGGAGCCAGTAGGGCTCTCAAATGGGGCTGCAGAACCTCTTCCTCTTGTTTTTATGCTTTTAGATGTGTTAATTAAAAAAAAAAAAAGAGATTACCTTTATGGTCTCTGTCCCACCCAAATTACCCACCTTTTCTGATGGCATCTCTCCTAACTCTACAATACATGAGTTCAATATGCAGAGAGAAAACAGAGTCCCTTTCTCAAGCGTCTGTGATAGTGCTGAGGGTCTTGGGCTCTCTCCGGGTGGCAGGCAGAGCTATTGTAGGTGGAAGGACCCAGTTGTCCATCATCTCTACATTCCTCAGGCTTTCATTACCCTCTTAACTTCCTCTGAGGCAGAGCAGTGCTGTGGGCTGAACTTTGCAGAGGTGGAAGCCAATGCAAGATCAACACAAGAGGACTTTTCCTACCAACAGAGATTGGAAAAAAAATGGTTTTCACTAGTAGCTGGGCCTTTAAGGGGAAATTAATTTTGTAGAACTATAGACATCTACTGCATAGATACCCACATCTGAGTTCAAATGCTTTTATAACCAACAGAAGGAAATAGGTGTTGATATTAGCTGCCCTATTTCACAAATCTATTTTAGCATGAGATGAATTGCCCTCTTTAAAGGCTCGTTTCTCCCCAGTGACTATAGCAGAGTCCAGATGACTATCTCAGAAGCCACATCTATGTAATGGTAGGTGAGATGAATGCCAGCCCTTGTGACCCATACCAGGCCATGTGGTAGAGCAGGATGGTTTGGGAAGGTCCTTTAGCCTGCAGAGCAACCTTCTAGGTGACACTTGGCCATCGTTGCCTCTTGTTGCTGCTCTGACTGTAGGAACGAATCACCTTTCTCACTGGACGCACTAACTCAGCACTAACCCAGGATTTTTTCCCCTTCTTCACAGATCGGTCTGTTTCCCTGGGGTGTCCAGTTCAGAATGTTCCAGGTACAGCTGTCACAATTTGTTGTTTCATCTTTTCTCTTCCTTCAGGATGGTGATTTTTTTTTTCCATTGATAATTTCACTTGGTGACTATCAGAATGATGGAACTTCTTGCTACAATAGAAACAACCCATCAACATACCAGTCCTAGAAAAGGATACAACCTATTGAATAGTCAAAGATTACAAATATTTGAAATTTTACATTTAGGATTATGAAAAACATGAGACTGAGTGATTAAAGAGGCCATCTTGGCCTTTAATTCAACAGAACAGTGATTCCAGCTTCCTGTAAAAATACACTCAAATCTGAGTATGGTCAGTTTTTTGTAACTGGTACACCAAATATTTATTCCCCCCAAGTGTTGTCTTACTCTTTGTTATGATGTGATGTCTTTAATGGGGCTGGATAAGGAATATCCTCCCCTTTCTAAGTTCTCCCCCCAGCATTCATCACAAAGAGATTTATCAAGAGACCATTTTTACAGCACCTCTTGTTAAAAACATGCCCTTATCTCACACTAGCTCAAGTTCAGAGCTTCCTTTTCAGGACAAGGGAGAAATTAAATTAATTTCTTGCACCAGGGAAGTTTTGGGTTACATTTCTGGGAAAAAAAAGGTCCTGTTTGAAGCCATGTTTCCAAATCCTACCTTGGCACTTTGGAAGTCATCCTCCTCAATCTCATATGAAATAAAGACCTTAGCTTTATCCTATTTCATGGAAGATACAGTTCACTTCATGCCCACTGATATCAGATCAGTATGTATGTTGATATCCAGGCTGGAAACATCTATTGATGGCCAAGAAACAAACATGGCAATTCCTAAGTGTTCTGTGTAGAAGGAGAGCTGTCAGACCTAGCCTGACTCTATCCTCATCACTGCTTTGGTGCTCATCACCAGAAGAACAAATCTATACAAAATCAACAATTTCTCTCTCTTTGTAGGTCCAACTCCATCCTTTTCCTCACCTGTGACACCACCAGTGACAGGTATGCCATTTTGTTAATTGGACTCAGACTTCACCCCATCCCCCTGAGCACACACATAACCTTTCAATTTGCTGCTCTACCAAAGAGATTCATCTCTGTTGTAAGAGCTAATAAATATACTGTGAGACACATTGATGTCCATGTATTGGGTGAGAAGTTGGTAAGGAAAGTGTAAATAGAGACTGTTTAAGCACTTAAGCTTTTTATAGAGACATTTTCAAAGGCTCATAAGGGATGCAAAAGAAAATAGATCAACCAAAAGCCTAGTTTTTAAATACAGCAATTTTCAGATTCTTTCTCTGAGACTTTCTGTGAATTCAGTGAACAACTTCAACTGGAAAAAAACAGGAAAAATGAAAATATTTAAACGATGTGTTTCTTTCACATTTTCAAAGCAGCCAAAAAAAAGGATGGGCAAATAAAATATTTTCTCCCATCTAAAACTGATGCATTTTGATCAGTCTGAAGAGATTTTCTTCCCACCTCCTGCTTCCCCATCTTCCATTCAACCATTAGCTGCCAAAATAGAAATTGTCTCTTACTGTGCATATGCTCAAGACATTGTACAAGGGCTCTTGACTCCAGCTGGAGTCTGCTGACAACTGTAGCGCACATTATAATGAAGAGGAATAATTGATTGATATAAAGAAATGGAAGGAGGAATATTACAAACTATGCCAGAAACCAGAGCATCAGTAGCCCCTGGTTATTTGGCCGTGGTTGCTCTCTAGTTGCCCAGGTCTTCTCTGACTGAGTTCTGTTTGCTCCAGGAAGCAAAGCAATGGGGCAATATTGAAGAGCTCTTGCCTCTGGGCATAGGGGCAAGATGAGCCTCTGTCCCAGTTCTTGCCTGTTTCTCCCAGCTGGAGTAATTGCAATAATTACAGATACACCCAGGTGCTAACTGTAATGATTTTCTGTTTTAACAGCTATCTTTTTTGTTCTGCTTATCATT
>NW_010293294.1:39794-70967 GCF_000700745.2 Antrostomus carolinensis
AGCTACCAACTGGATCAGCCATCTCACTATTGCACTGCGTAGATTTCTGAACATCTTCTTTGGTATTAAATGAATGACCCTGGGTTTGGGGTTGTCTGGTTCAGCTATTAAATATTGGCGCAAGAAAAGGAGGAATCAGAGCTTTTGAAATCAAAAATCACACTTTGTTCCAACCATTGTGGAACTGAGAATTGCAGTTCAAACAACGGGTGGAAAATGAATCCCGTGGGGAAATTAAGGTTAATTATGCAAATATGCTGGTTTCAGATAGATTACATAATCAGTCTTTTTCTCTCTGGCTGACCTGTGAGAAGTTGGTGAAGCATCTGCCACCATGACCACATAATTCTTCTTCCTTCATCCCCCTGATTTCTCAGTCATGTCACGACAACTTTGTAGTTCAGACTTATTTTAGTCTGGCCTCCTCGCTCTTTCTATTACTACACTGAGATGCGCAAAGGCTCTTCCTGTTCACAGGCTCCTCAGACCAGTTAATCCAAGATGTTCCTATTTGACACTTGGGAGTTCTCTTTTTCTCCTCACTCTTTGCTAATCCTCATCATTTCTCTTCCTGTTCCTTACTAATTACTGATGGGCTCTGCTTCTCCGCTGAATGGTGTTTTTTTCTTGAAAAAGAGCAGGGGAGGACCCTGTGAAACCACATCAGCAGTGCTTGTTTACCAGTTCATGATTGGATAAAGCCATAGAAAATATAACCACTCAGAAACATGTTTTAGTGAAGGTAGTAAACCATGGTTCAGGTTGTCTGGGGCATTGTGGGATTTCTGAGAATATGATGGACAAAAAATTGTCAAGAATTATCTACATTTCACTGGCCCTGTGGTGGAACAAGTGATGAAACAGCTGATACCAGATGAAATAGTAACTGAGATACTAAGTGGTGTTTTCTTCAAAAAGTACTGTGTGGTTTCTCATAGTAAATATAGAAGAAGCCATAGAAAACTGACTCTTCCCGGCTATACTACAGTCTTTTTCCTGCTGTAGAGAAGACTTCTCAGGGAATTACAGCGTTCAGATCCAAGCTCATAACACAGACGCCTCGCCACAGAAGAAACCAGATTGCACCAGCATCTCCAAGACCAGCACTGGCAAATGAGGAGGAAGCCTGGAGACTCAAATCCAATGTGTGAAGGAGGCAGAAAATATTACACTTTAATTCTAATGAGGACAGAGTGACTTTCCACCTACAGAGTAGGGGTGGAGGGAGTGCATCCCATCACTGACAGTCGGGGAAAGAGCCCTGCCTGAAACTGCTTCCCAGAAACACTTTTCCTCCTCCTACCATATAGCAGATGTATTGCTAATATAACTGCAGCCTCTCCCAAGCGACCAGGAGTACATATGGACCACTCGCCCAAGCACATTAAATGATGGCACCATCATTACAGCCCACACACAACCTTCCCCACAAAGATGCTGGACACCTGAGGTCTCTCTGCCTCTTCCCTACCCAGACAGGTCAAACCCAGTCACACTTCTCTCCTCCTCACACTATTCCTTTTGGAAAAGGAAATCAAGCCCATTTGCTGTCTGTACTTAAGATGAAAATCTTACTGGACTCCCTCGTGGATCATTATACACGTGCATTTGTCATCACCCACCTCTTCCCAATTAGTTTGGACTAGCCCTTTCCACAACAGTTACTACATCATTCCTCCAACTCAAAGAAAGATGCAGATTGAGGCATTACATTAACTTGACAGCTCCTTTCCTAGCTGCAGAGCACCAAAGAACCTAGCACAAAGGCATTTGAGGACAGACTCAAGCATACATGATACTTGATGTATTATTGGGAATTTGTGAAGTTTGAATAGTCTTCTGCCTCTTTTTAGCCACGCTCAGCCCGGTAGGATATAGTTCATCTGACAAAATGCAAGCAACTATGTGTGAGGCAGAAAATGGTGGGGAAAAAGTCCCTTCAGAGAGCAGTTAATCTCACCCTATTGCCTATGAATATGTGTATGTGCATCTTTATTTATGCCATATACACATACACATACAAATATGTAGAGATATATTATATATATATAATAGATAGATTATATGTATAGAGATATATATACAGGCCAAATGACTCATGATCTAAAGGCACCTCTTTCTTTGCATTGACTCTAAGTAATCTGACTAGATTAGCTATAGATGCTTACATGGCATATCTCAAAAGAAAAATGGGATGAATTCCTTCCCTGTAATTCAGGAGACAGGATATCTTAGTGTAGATTTCTATTTTGATTGATGGAGTGTATGTGTCATTGATTTATTGGTTTATATTCCTGTTGAGTTATTTGCACTTCATTGCTTTGATATTTATACTTCCCACGGTTTTTTTTTATTCCTGTTGGAATAGGACTTAATTGTACTACACATCTTTATAAAGATGGATGTGTAACTGACTATTACATGTTGTTATTTCATATGGAAGCAAATAACAATCTGTATTTACGCAACAGATGATAGGTTTTCACACAGCTGCTCTGAAGGCTGCAAGCAGTGGTACTAAGCTCTTCTCATTCATTCAGTCAATGCACGTTAATTATAGAATCATAGAATCATAGAATGGTTAGGATTGGAAGGGACCTTAAAGATCATCCAGCTCCAACTCCCCTGCCAGCAGCAGGGACACCTTCCACTAGACCAGGTTGCTCAAAGCCTCATCCAGCCTGGCCTTCAACACTTCCAGGGAGGGGGCATCTACAACTTCCTTGGGCAACCTGTTCCAATGTCTGACCACCCTCACAGTGAAGAACTTCTTCCTAACATACCTCTGTTAAATGCTGCAGTTAGGCTGGCATGGCTTATCCTGCTCAGAGCACTGGAGAAGGCTAATATTGCATCTGCTCCTAGCATGCACATTTTTATGCAGATAACAAGAGCAGAGTCATGTGTCTCCTAATGTTCCAGTGTTTTTTCCTCTTTTCCCTAGACAGCTTGTTTCAGGGGCTCTCTCTCCATGTTTTGTCTTTGTTTCTTGAAAATTAAAGAAGACACACTGCTGGTAAGGGGGCAGGTTATATAGTGGGTTACAGACTGGACAACTATTATGTGATTTAATTTCCTGAGCTATTGATGTCTACACAGAGAGTCTGAAGCCAGGTCACCCCCAGCACGTGAGCTGTATATGTACTTTATCAGGAAGCTATAACTCTTAGTTGAACTGTACTTTACTTCTTGGTAGGGCTTGTTGGCCCTCTGGGGAAATGTTTGTATCTGAGGTTTGATCCTTCAACACAACATGCAGAGAGCACATGGACCCATCCTGGGAACAAAACACCACCGTTGGAAGAGGCTGTGGCCAAAGGGACACCGTCACTCTTGTGCTTTCTCCATGGCCACTCTCAATTGTTTCACATGAGATGTGGTGGTTGATATTTTTATTTTGTATTTGTATTTTTTTATTATTTTCTCAGCATGGAACAACTAATAAACTAGAACAATAAATTATTCTGGATGTTTGAAAGCTGTTTGTACTTCTTGCTATTGATTTAAACTTTGAAAAATACAAGATTTCTTTTCCATTACCCTCTCATTTTAACAAAAGGTATGACAAACTCAGCAACGTGTCACAGGAAGGTTTATTCTAGAGACCTGTGCTAAAGCTCACATCACACTTGTACTATCACATCTGATCTTTAAAACACGGGAGAAGACTAAAAATATTTGGGCAAGAGGATCTCTGATAATGATGTCTCCAAAACAGATAATGGAAGCAATTAACAGATTTGCACAGCCTAAGGGAAGTTGAGCTCCCTTAACCCTAACACATCCTCCTATACCATGGTCAGGAACCCAAGTATGAGAAAATATGTTTTATCCAGAAGTCTGCAGTGTAAGATTCAGTTTGCACATTGCAATGCATCATCATGTATGACTTCATATAAGAGTCTCCATTTGAGCTGGTCCCATCACAGTGGAGATAAGAGGAGTATAGAGACACTCCACTATCAAATGCATCCAGGTGTCCATCCAGGTTGAATTGTTTTCCAGACCCCATGGACCATATCAACTAGATCTTCATTGACTCTAGTGGAAGCTCAGATAGAAGCTCCCAGTAGAAACATGGATCATGGAGAAACATGGAGTAGAAATAGATTGATCTGCTTGTGTAAAGATTTGCCGTGATCTGAGACACCCAGGCGTGTCTAAGACATGCACATAGGGCTGGAAGCTACAACACAGGATCTATGGGAGGCCTGTCCTCCTCTGCTCTGATAGTTGGAAGCCAAGCAGCATGATTTGTTTGTGCTCTGCCTGCAGAATTACCCCCACATGTGAACGCCTACTATAAGATGTCCCATCAAGTGAGCCAAGTCCCAGCCTCACAAGTCACCAAGACTTGCAGAATCTGCCACCCACCTCTGTGAACGCATCACTGAAGAAACATGATAAAACATTTCCTGCCACCCTGAGACAAAATAATTTCTTAAGTTTAAATTTAAGCACGGGGTTTTTTTTTGTGGCAATGACAAATAAAAAGCAATAATAGGTGGGGACCTTATGCCCAGGTATGTTCAGCGGTCAAACGTGCCCTGTGCCTTAGACAACTTAGTAGATAGAAGGCAAGGTTGAGAGGGAGTGAAAGGAGGCAGTGAAACAGCACAGATCTGCCTCTCAGTCACAGCCTTAACACTGCAGCTACCTACACATTTTCTAGATTTATTTTTTTCTTTACTTCTTCTGTAGGAATAACAGTGTGGCAGGGAAAATATGTGTTCACCTGGAGAGTATAAAGGCATGTGAGCAAAGACTTCAGGACTCCAGCATGCACCAGCTCCACCAGTCATTTCCAGGTCTCTAATTCTCTAATTATTTTCTCCTCCAGTCTTTCTGCAGAAGAAATTCAGGGAAGATATTCCCTCACTAGATTTCATTTTTAAAGTTGTGGCATTCATACCCATACCAAATATGACCTTTTCTGTCAAGAGACTCCAGAGGTGGCATCCCAACCACAGGGAGGTCCATGTGGGAGGAAGGTACAGTCCATGGCTGCATGGAAAAGTGCTGCTGCATAAATTGTTTGAGCCTTTTGCAAGAAATGAAACTGATTCTTCTACCCTTCCAACAGCCTCCACCTTATCCCGTCTTCCTAACGCAGCCCTTTCAACCACCTGATGTACCATCCGGACCTAGCTGTGCAATGCCCAAGTCCAGCAAGGACAAGGGCTTCCAGATCAATGCCCCAAGCCTGGTGATCCTTGAAGATGCTCCCATAGAGATGTCACCATAAGTGTCCCCAGGAAACCTCCTACCTCCTCAAAGAAGCTGGTGGTGGCACAGCTGCAAGCTGATGAAAAAGTTGATTTCATTTGGCAGGTCTGAGGTGGGAGGTGGGTATCAGAAACACCCTGCTTCAGCATTTCCAGGCCAAAATTCTCAGAATTTCCATTTCAAGGGGAATTTGGAAACTCTTGGGGTTTTATTCTGATTCAGACTGAAACCACATTCTGAAATGACAAAATTTCCTGTGCACGAGTCGCCCTCTTTTCCAGCTCGCTCTGCTCAAAACCAAAGGTTTCTCTTTCCTACAACTTCTGCTGTTTTCGTGCTGCACAGAGTCCCTCAGTCCTCAGCAAAATTCTGATTTAGGGCAGTGTAAGAGGAAAACAATAAAACTGAAGGTTTTTATACTCTCCTTTTTAGTCTTAAGTCATAGTGCACAGTACAATGAAGATAATTCTATCTTTGTTTTATGGATTGGAAATGGTGGCACTTAGGTGACTTGTAAACCAGTATCAATTCCAGTCCTGTGCTCTGAATATTCAGCATTAAGATCTCAAAGCCCCAAGAGTAAATTACTGTTTACTATTTATGGATGTACCAGTTTTGTTAAAACAAGTCTTACCTGAAGGGGGCCTACAAGAAAGCTGGGGAAGGACTTTTCTTAAGGGCAATTAATGACAGAACAAGGGGAAATGGGTTTAAGCTGAAAGAGGGGAGGTTTAGATTAGATATAAGGAAGAAGTTTTTAACTGTGAGGGTGGTCAGACACTGGAACAGGTTGCCCAAGGAAGGTGTAGATGCCCCCTCCCTGGAAGTGTTGAAGGCCAGGCTGGATGAGGCTTTGAGCAACCTGGTCTAGTGGAAGGTATCCCCGCTGATGGCAGGGGGGTTGGAACTGGATGATCTTTAAGGTCCCTTCCAACCCAAACCATTCTATGATTCTATGATTCTATTTACTGAACTAAGAAACTGTGAGCAGGTTACTCAGAAAGAGATTAGAATCTGGGAACATAACTGGTGAAAGACAGGTGGTTGTGCAATTTGTCAGAAAAAGAGTGTAAATTAACATTATAAGTATTTTACAGGAGCCAGTGTGATACTTAGAAAGCAAATATTAGCTCACAGGAGGAGACCTGCCATCTTGGATCTGAAAATATTAATCTCACTGATATCATTATGTCTATTGGGTCTGGCTGAGATGGAGTTAATTTTCCCCATAGTGCTGTGTTTTGTAAAGGTGTTGATAACACACCAGTGTTTTGGTTACTGCTGAGCAGTGCTCCACAGCATCAAGGCTGGCTCTCCATTCCCCCCCCCGCAGTAGACTGGGGGTGGGGAAGGTCTTCGAAGGGGACATAGTCAGGACAGCTGACCCAGACTGATCACAGGGATATTCCATACCATATGACATCTGCTCAGAAACAAAAGCAAGGAGAATGGAGGGGGAAGAGGGAGCATTCATTATTTACAATGTTTGTCCTCCAGAGTAACCGCTATGTGTACCTAAGCCCTGCTTCCCAGGAACTGGCCAGACATCACCTGCTGATGGGAAGTAGAGAATAACTATTTTGTTGTTCTTTTGTTTTCACACACCTGGCTTTGCTTTGTTTCTATTAAACTACTTTTGTCTCGACCCATGAGTTTGTTTTGGTTTTTTTTTCCCATCTTCTCTTCTCCCCTCCCCATCTTGCTGAGGAGGGGGGTGATAGAGCAACTTGTTGTGTAAAATCAAACAGACACCGCATAAAGCCTTTCAGCATGTGCAATGTTAACTCACTGTTAAATTTCTTCCCCAGTTTAAAATTTTATTAATTCCTCCATATCTCCATTTTCCTTCCAGCTGAAGGTTTCCTCCAAGCCCAGTTTATGGCTGGTCTGGCAGAAGTCTTCCTCTTCCCTTTCTACTCATTTGCTACCTCTATGCAAATATGCTCAGTGACCCAATTGTTTTGATGGTGCCAATCCCCTTTTATAGGCTCTCAAAAGAGTTTTCTGCTGTCTCAAACCTTTAGTTCATATATTCAGGGCCCTTCTGTTTATCCCACACTGCGTTTTGCTCTAGGAGTTGCCAACCATGATTTTAGCCCTTTAAATCAAGAAAAAACAATAAAGATTATAGAAGTATAGGATGTTGTGAGCTGGAAGGGACCCACAAGGATCATCCAGTCCAACTCCTGTCCCTGCACAGGACAAGCCCAACATTCACACCATGTCCTTGAGGGCCTTGGCCAAATGCTTCTGGAATCTTGTCAGCCTTGGTGCCATGAGCACCTCCCTGGGGAGCCTGTTCCAGTGCTCCACCACCCTCTGGGTGCCTCAAGAACCTTTTCCTCATGGCCAACCTCACCCTCCCCTGCCACATCTTCCTGACATTTCCTCTGCTCCTATCATTCATCACCAGAGAGAAGAGATCAGTGTCTTAAGATCAGACAGAAGATGCTGTACAGACACAAAGATCCAGGATTCATTGCTCCTCCATTTAACTGGCCAACAATAACAGTTCACATGTTTGGATGAAGAAACAGGAGGGAGAATTGTTTTTCAAGTCTCCAGGCTTTCCAGCTTATTTGATTACCTTGCAGCAACAATGAATAATATGTGAAAATAGAGATATTGTTTGTTTTCCAATGAACTGAACATTCCTCTCTTCTAATAGCTCCCGGCAAGACAAAGCAGTTAGATCAATGGATTTTTTTATTTTTTTTTTCCTTTTTGTAGATCTACATTTAACTGAGAACAGGAAATTCCCAGTGGGACCTCCTGTAAGACTCAGGAGGGACACACATGGCTTTGAGCCTCATTTCCCAGGAAAAAGCCTGTCCCTGCAGGGTGAGATTAAGAGATGTACACTCCCCCTGGACAACCAGCTAGGAGATCAGCTTGGTACTCCCACAAACAGCACGTGTTTCATGTAGAACCACACACATTTGCTGCCTACATGAAAGAGACAGGCAAATCCAATAGCTTCAATGTGTCCAACCCAGCAGATGGAGATGGCATCTCCTTTGCCCAGGAGATGGCAAAGCCCCGGTAAGATCCTCCCAGCCCGCTTTCCTCATGTGGCAGCCAGAGATGTTCCTGGAGAGCTTTACAGATAAGCTTATTGTATTGACTTTTGTGAAATGTGACAGCTGCTCAAAAGCTGGATGTATCAAAGGAGTTTTGCCCAGCTGCTTTCTCAAGCAGAGGCCAGATGATGCCACTCTCTTGATTTTCTTGTTTCCTTCTTTTTTGGGACACAATGTGACATGTTGATCAGTTCAAGGAGTTTGAACCATTGGTGTTTTTAGAAAAGGACTAAGCAAATGGCATGATCCAGCCCTTTGCAGTGAAGTGAGATTGGGTAGTGGTAGGGCCCTCTCTGAGCTGCACGTCCATTCAAACAACCCAAGCGGGCAATGAAATGAGCATCAGGGCTAATGGGGTTTATCTCCCAGCAGCCTCTCACAGCTCCTGGGGAAAACCAGTTTTCCATTGTGTCTAAAATCCCAGAGACCCACTAGTGCCCAGAGCTCTCCCCAAAGATGGATAAACTCAGAACAAATTGCAAAATTACCTTCTTATCTTAGTGTAGCTGTATCTTCCCAGCAGACAGAGAAGCTTCCAACCCCACCAGGGTCACTCACATGATGCATGGTGTAGCTCTGGGCTCACCAAAGGGCTGTATCCCTATTCCCTGTTCAAAGCCTGGGGCAGCAGAAACCAGAGTAAACCGCAGATGAAAGCTGGGAGGATGCTTCTGGAGTGGAGGACCATGGGGCCGGGGCAGCCCTCTGCTCAGCTCCAAGCTGGGGTGCTGTGTGAGGCACCTCTGATATGGGCTGGAACGCAGCTTCCAAGATGATCCATTTATTTTTTTGTTTTCTGATGTATTTTACATACTTGCTGCGGGGAGGAGAGCAATTCTGGGTGCTGCCAGGGGAAAAGGTCCTGGGGAGAGCCCAGGGAGCTGATGGAGGGGTGATTCATGGGGATGGTTGGGGAGTGGGGGATTCCAGCAGGGCTTGCAAAGCAGGGGTGGCAGGGCATGGGATGGGCAGTGGTGAGGATGAGTGTGGTTTCAAGCCCTAGCAGGTGAGAGGAGGTGGTTGAGTGAGTCAGAGGAAGCCCCATAAGCAACCCCAGAAGTGTCTGCAGATGTCCCTCAAGCTGAAATAGCACTGAAGGTTTAACCCCATCAGTGGTCTGTATCAGCATATGAACCAAGAAGCAAAAATCTGTTGGGGCAGGGGACCTGGCACCTCAGGAGCTATCCAGCAAAGGTGGGTGTGAGTGATGTTCTTACCTTGTCCTCCTAAAGAGCAAAATATTCTCCTGCCTCGCTGAGCAACACAGCTGACACAAGCAAGTGCTAATGCTGCTCTCACCATGGCAGCTGGAGACAACAGGAACATAAGTCCGTGATGCTACCAGACACTGCCCAGTGGTCTGTGGTGGGATGAGTTGCCCACACTCAGATGTCCAGAGCCACTGGAGATGGCTCTTGGGGAACTTGCCTGGCTTCTGGCTGCTGGTCCATATGGGTGCAAACATCCCCAAAGATCCTGCAGAAGATCAACCAGCCTCACTAGCTGTCTTGCATACATCAGGGCATCTCAAGTGCCCCAGGATGCCTCTACTTATGAGGTTGAGCCACGCCAGGATCTCTGCTGGCTGCAATCAAGGCTCAGACACCCCTCACACATGGAGACGCCTGTATGTATGTGTCTGACTCTGCACCTGAACCTCACCCCATGTTTCTGTGCAGCCCCCAAAGAGGTTTGTCTTGGGTGAGCAATGGGACCCAGGAGGCTGATGAACAGCTCCTGAGCTAAGCTCAGGCTCAAGCTGGTATCCCTGTAAGTGAGACAGTTTGTAGGAGCTGTTTGCACCTCGATCCACTTTGTTCATGCACATTGATAGGAAAAGTAACTGGAGTCTGATGGTGACACTTTAGTGGGTGTTATGACATCTTCAGATTGGATTTGGACAGCCTACCTGCTGCAAGGATGCTGTAGGTACTAGAGCATTACTAGCAGCACAAATTTCAGTGGGAAGCAAATTCGGGTTTACATGTAAGGTGACCCTACCACCCAGGATTGGAGCAAATAATTTGTATTGTAAACTACTTAGAAACTAAATTACATGGCGTACATTGATCTTTTACACCCATTTAATGTATTTCACAAAATCAGTTATACAAACATCTGCAGAAAAGGTTCAGGAGTAGAGCAGAAAATGAAATTATCCAACCAGTGTATCACAGAAATTTATCTTTGACTGGTCAAAGCCTGCTGTCTATGGAGGCCTGCTGTTGGATGAGGCTTTGGGCAACCTGGTCTAGTAGAAGGTGTCCCTGCTGATGGCAGGGGGGTTGGAACTGGATGATCTTTAAGGTCCCTTCCAACCCAAACCATTCTGTGATTCTGTGATTCGATGATACATGATCCCTGAGTCTGGTTGTCCGATACCTCAGCTCCTGCTCTCAAGGTGCATGGTCCAAAAGCAAGCAAACAGAAAGCTGATAGTAAATTTACACGAGCATGGTCTTCATGTAAGTTCAGGGGTAAGGAGCCTGGTGATTAATGTAGGTTATTTCCTTCCTTCTCCTTGTTTTACCTGTCTACAGACTTAAAGAGAACTGGGATGTTCCTCCTATGCTTAGTTGTCTTCCTCCTTCCTTCTCTCCCTTTATCCTTTGCTGTGGTCATTGGCTGTGTTGGTCAGAATGATTTTGAAGG
This sequence comes from Antrostomus carolinensis, assembly GCF_000700745.2. Lineage (NCBI taxonomy): Eukaryota > Metazoa > Chordata > Aves > Caprimulgiformes > Caprimulgidae > Antrostomus > Antrostomus carolinensis. The sequence continues at coordinate 50,753 of NW_010293294.1, forward strand.
ATAATCCTTACAGACACTCAGCAATCTTTGCTCTTTGCTTTCCCGGCCCCAGGATGAATCACAGAATCACTGAATTGAGGTTGGAAGGGATCTCTGGAGGTCTTCTAGTCCAGACCCCTGCTCAAGCAGGGTTAGCTAAAGCAGATTGTCCAGGACTGTGTCTAGTTGGGTTTTAAGTCTATCTCCAGAGATGGAGACTCCACAATCTCTCTGGGCAACCTGAGCCACCCTAGACCCACACTCTTCCTGAGGAGGTGAGGGACAAGTCAGCAGAACATTATCAGTGATACCTAACGAGGAGATGAAGGAACTATGATCTTTATATGGGCACGGAGAAAAAGGGAAAAAAAGGCAAAGCCCCTCTAGTCTGAGTGACCAGGTCTGGTTTCCTTGCCCATGGGTTTTATCCAACCTGCCCCTGCAGAGTGGACAGGGCAAGGACTCCTCCCTGGCCTTGAGGGTGGGCAGCAAATCAAACCAGCTGGAGGCTCTTCTGACCTCTTTCTCCCTTTTATCAGAGGAGAAGGTGCTCTGAGAGACAGAGCTGGAAAACGGCTAGAGAAGGAAGCAGGACGGACTTCTGGCAAAGGTTCCTGAGCCTTTTACATCTGGGATATGAAGTGGGGCTTACTCCCGGGGACAGTCACTGTCAAACAGAGAAACCTGGTCCCTGCCGTAGAGGTCGGTCAACACATCCTCCAGCTCCCCCAGTGTGAGGAGCTCGACCTCGTTCTTGTCGTTCTCAGCAATGACCGCCCAAGCCTTCCTGTGGTTGGTGTCCACCTCGCAGCAGATACCTGACCAGATGTGGCTGGGTTTATTAACCCTCCCCTTGGCGATATAGTTGTTCCCAGGCACAGCACCCACGATGACATAGGTGTTGTTACAGCCCTGGGTCCTCCTGATCATCATTTGCTGTTCGTAGTTGTTCCAGGCACCACCGTTGAGTTTCTCATCTTGGGGCACTATGTTGGTGAGGGTGAAGGTAGCTGTCCTGCTGCTGGAGTCAGGGTGATGGCTACTGGGGTTCAAATGGCCACGGTTCAAGCCCGTCAGGTTCTTGTAGTCTTGGAGGATAGCCTGGCTCTTGCTGAGTTGCTCTAAGCTGACGTTGAAATAATTTAAGAGGGTCCACTCTCTTTCCATAGTTTTGGGATAAGTTGGACCCATCAGCTTGACAGGTAAAGAAGAGAAAATGTTGTTAGTATTGGGGATGGGATCAAGGGAGGAGGTTTCCCTGGTGCAAAGTCTCTGAGTGCCAATCACCCATTTTTTTGTCATCTCAATGTATGAAAATGAATGAATCAGAGAGAAATCATAAAGCTGCCCCCTCCTCAATGAACACAGAGATTTAAAAAAAAAAGCTCAAAATCTGACTGCTCTCCATTTGACTAGTGACCTTTGAAACCCTGCCTGCAGCCTGCAGTGGGTGGACACATGAGACAATGACCATTTTCCACCCCCAGGTCTGAAAGGTGACTTTGGTGAGATATTTCCTTTGCCACATCTAGTTCCTTTTCCTCCCTTCTCCACATCCCATACCTGCCCAGTTCTTCCCACCCTCATTAATCACATCCAACCTTCATCACCTGCCTCTAATCATATTATCAGTAGCTGTGGCCTTTGCTTCATTCAGCCCCATTTCCACAAGAGCTCTCTCAGTCTCTCTGAAAGGTTTTCATGCCTTTTTTGTAGTCCATTTCATGCCTTTTTGTAATCTGTCAACACCTCAGGGTTTTACAAGCTTCGGGAAAACAAGCACACAGAAATCCTCTTTGAAGGTTGGGTGTCTTATGGAGTTCTTGAAGGTGGACAGGATGGGAAGAGGATGAGAGGAAGAGCCATGGAACCCACAGGAATACCAGGAGGAGAGGAGGAGGACAGACCTTTCTGCTCTTCTCCTGCTTTGCCCCTCAGTTAGGAAGAAGTACATGTGTTTGCTGCAGGTGTATCACACTCCTGGAACACCAGTGCTTCCCTCCTCTAACCCCATACATGTGTGTTGGGAAACCAGTCCTACAGGTGAAGTTTCCCTGGAGGGGCTAAAGTTCATTGTGAGGATGAAGCTTTTTGCTCAGTAAGCAAAAACACCTCAGTGCAAGTGGGATCTGCTACTGCAGTGCTAACAACATGTCTCAGAGCTGATCTGTGCCAGGAAGCGCAGGTATGTTCCTTTTGCAGCACCAGCACCACTGAAAATAAGTTAGAACTGATCAGCCTCTTAAAGGAGCTCAAAATCCCCAAAGAGACCTGGGGAGCCTAAATACTGCAAAAAGACCTGTGAAGAAAGTTAGAAATGTCACAGATGACCTGAGTCCATGGTCCAGGAGGAAAAGAGAGAAGTTTTTATCCCTTCTAAATGTGGAGGCTGCAGTGGTGCAACACCAAATTAGTTGCTCGAGTTCCTAAGAGTAACAAGTACTTTTTAAATTTTTTTTTCATAACTATAACATCTTTCTTTTCATATTTGGGGAAACTTATTTAGCCTTCTGCTGGAACAGGGCACATGGCTTTCTTCTCTGGCTCCTTTTCACCTAAATTCTCTACTGCTACTTTGTCCCTAGCAATGATCTGAATTTCCTTTTCTTCCGTTCCATAATTTGCTTGGTCTTTTTAACTGAAGGTCTGAAGTTTGTCAGAAGGACGTTTGGGAGACCTCTAGTTTGCAAAGATCTGTGTGTCTGGTGGATCCTTCTGAACCAACCCTGAGGCAATGGTGGTAGGGGGCAACTGTAGGTGGATGGAGATCATGCACTTCGGACTTCACTGATACCGATCCTACTCACTTTTCACTGCCTGAAATATCACTCAGTAAATTTACCATGTTAATCCAACCCTCTCCTCACTGAGTGCCCGTACTTGGACTTTTTTACTGGGTCATCTCACCCAATTCTGAGTTTCTCTGCACTTCCCTCATGCCACTTACAAAGCCAAATTGACTCTTAACTGGGAGAAAATAAGCTATGTCAGGGATGCAAAACAGCTCAGGGTGAAGTTGAGATCAGAGCCCAGCACAGCTGGTCCCTCAAATTCAGCTGCTGTGGACATCTATTCCCCAGAATTTGGCTCCCCACCACAGCATGGGACAGGGAGGGGGGGTTATTTGACTTTGTAATGTAATGTAATGCAATTTGACTTAATGTTCCTGTAAGGGCAATGTGGAAAAATGGGCACTTTTAGGATATGACTCATCTCATCCTCCTGCTGATGTTTCAGATGCATCAGAGGAATCGTGTGGTGAAGTTGTTTGAAGTTAGATGAGATGAATCTCATCCAGTAGGTCCATTTGCATGTGTGTGGGGGGTGGAAGGAAAAAAGAAGTGTTTGGTTAAATGCTTCAGTTCATCTTTCAATGACTGGAGGGTGATGTCAGAGAGGGAACTCACCTGGGGTTCAACCAGCCACGTTTTAGGTCTCTTGCCAGGTTGGGGCTGGTAGAGGTAAGCGGAGTATACAGGAATACGCCGGTTCCTGTCGTACAGGGTGGCAAAATAATACTGGTTCTTGTAACGCTGGCAGATCCAAGCTGGGTTCTCCGGCTCTAGGGCTTCATTTGGGGGGGTTTCCCTGAAGAAAAACTGAGGGCATGAACTTTCAAAAGATGTCACCACTTCACTGCGTCCCAGCCAGAGGCAGCTCGCCCAGATCTGCAGCAGCAGCAGCAACAGCATCGTGGGGAGGATTTCAAGTGAAGGGTTCTTGTTCACCTGGAGGGAAAATGCAGAGAAACACTCAATTTGGAGAAGGTCCTTATGATCTGGAGTCATTTTTGTGCTTGTGGGATATGGCTGCCAGAGGAGGAAGGAATTTGAGAGACCAAGGAGGGGACAACTTCTTCCCTCCTAGATATGGAAAAATCAACAGGGGAGTAAGGGTGAAGTCTAAAATAGGTTTTAGGTGTCTAGAGGAGGCAGCAGTGGAAGAAGTCAGCCCCTCTGAGGAATGATCCAAACCCACCCCACACCTAATCAACTCACACAACAAAGTTTTCTTGGAACTGAGGCATGGTGTTGGGACAAGGCCACCTTTTCCAGCCTGCCTATGCTGGCCAGCACCCCAGCAGGAAGACAGAGTCTTGAATGCTAACACTTTTGGGTTGGTTTTTGGTTTTGTTTGGTTTGGTTTAGGGTTTTTTGCACTGGCACCAGAGAAAAAACCCCTGGGTTGCTTCAGGCTTTTATATAATAAATATATATATTTTATATATATATATTTCAATACACCAACTCACTCCCTTTCCTTCTGCTCTGAGGACTTTCCTCACCAGCACAGGACCTGCAGGTGGGCATATGCTTTGCCCAACCACTTGCAATACTGAGCTGGGCTTTAGTCTTGGAGGGGATTTGGAAGGGAAATAGCAGTGATCCTGTTCTTCTTACATGTCTCTGGCCCCATCCAAGTCCATGCAGATATGCAGCTCTTCCATAACTCCTCTGTGCTCACAGAAGGATTAATCTCCCCTAAAGTTAGGTCAGATGTTTAACCCAAAGTGATGGAGCTGGAGGTTCTGGCTCTCAGACAGATGACACTGGGAAATGTGTGTCCTGCTGCTCAGCTTGCCATTTTCAGGTTGTCCAATCCCAGACAGTGAACTTACAGACAAAGAAGGAGCCAAGCAGATGGGAGCAGCAAGCAGGGATGACACCTCTCACTGGCACCCTGGCTGCTGCTGTAGCAATGCAGATGTTGAGGGACAGCTCCTCCTATGGTTGCACAGGATTCCTGCCGACCCACATCTTTAGCTCTGCTGATTGTTTTTCCTGTACAGTAAAAGGCACTGGTGCAGGAATTTCTATTTCTTGAACAGAAACAGGTCCTATTTTGTCTTACTCAGATGTTGACATGATTTTCAGTAGTCAGCAAGATCTTTCTGTTTGGAGAAAACTGCTCAGAAGTTCTCTGTGATGCTGGCAGTGATGCAAGATGCTTTATCTTCTTTCAGATGCACTGCAAGCTTTGGGACAGCACTGGTATTTCCATATTCATTAATAGACATTCGACTGAGCAGTTTTAAAAGATTTTTGAAATAAGGCAGGTAGGACAAGAAGCTGAAGGGATTCATGGGGTAGAAAGATGCCATGGCCCCTAAAACACAAAACCCACCTAAGGAAGTGTCTGAGATGAGGACTGCGAGAGGCTTGGAAAGTCACCTGGCACATTTGCCCTTTTCTTACTTTTTTTTTTCCTTGACCCTCATGTATTAATTTCCATTGGATTCAGGATATTGAGCTAGAGATACCCTTGCTTTGACCCAAGACACCTGATCCGTTGTCTCTTTACTAGTGCTGGATCAGGAACGTGGTGACCAGCAAGCTGAAAACTGAGAAAACTAAACCACAAGAAGTGACTTATTACAGTACTCTCCAGAGCATGACAATATCTACCCAAACTCTGGCAGAAAAGTTACCAAAAAGTCTTTCTTTTGCACCACCCCCTCCATGAGCTTAAAAAAATACATAATTAACTTCATTTCAGATATACAGAAACCAACTTACCGGGTGAAAAAAGGGCACATAAATATTTTTATTCACAGGACTCTGCTCGTAGCCCCAGAGTGGTAAGAGGATTTTCAAATACCTCTGCTACAGCCTGGAACTGGCTGTACCCTTGGGGTGGTTTATATATGATCTCCAGGAAGGCAGAGTTCTACAGAATTCTGTTTTGTTAGATTTCTCAAACAGGGTTTAGAGGAAGGTTGGGCAGGGGTGGAGCCAGGAACTGTGTTTTTCCAGAGGTCTTTTGCAAGGTCATGGGCAAAGTTATGGTAATCAGTAAGCTGCCCCTTCTTATTCAACAGTTCCATGTGAATTTTCCAGGTGACTTGGCAACTGAAACTTAATTATGCATGGTGTTTTATGGCATTTCTGATAACCTTGAATCGAGTCTTCTCTAAACCTGCGAGCGAAACTCTGTCAGTGGGGCAAAATAAGACCTTGAATCTGCCCTTTCGTGAAATTGCACATGAGGAAGGGTACAAAGCCAACTCCCATCTGCTTGGTGCATGCTGTAATCAGCAGGCAGTAATTCAAAAGTGACATTGCCAGATGAACTGTAGAAGTGGTGCCTGGCTTCACTAGCCACCCTTAGATCAGGAGGGGACTCTGCACACAGCATCTTCAGTGCAGATTGTACAACCTTTCTCAGACTCCTGACCTGCAGACAGGGGCATTCAGGCACAACTTGATGCCTGGTGTTGGTTCTTAACGAGCCAAGACCTTGTTGGAGCCTAGATAATAATTCATTCTCTAAGAGAAATTGCAATCATCAAGATGAATAATTAAAAAAACCCAAGACAGAATCCATTGTCCTACAATTACACATCTCAGTTCACCATCAGGCACATCCTTGTGCATCTGTTCCCAAGGCTGCCCATACTTACTGTTTCCCTGAAGCATCCTTGGCCAGGTTCAACATTTGGCTGGGGCAGCAGGTGAGCAGTAAGAACATTGCCACTACTTCAGAGCATCCCACCAGGTTTTGGTGACTTTTCCAGATGGGTGACACATTGTCAGTGCTGCTGAGGGCTTCAGATCTAACAGGATCTGGGGGATCAGCTTCTAGGAGTGCCAGTTCATGGTGGGGTAGTTTACTTCCTTTGGGAATCACATTCCATCTTCCAGGTTTTGATCTGAACATTACCAAAGTGAAATTTTTCCTAGACCCCCACTTGATTTTATTATTTTCTCAAAGACCAGGGATTAGCTCATGTGGTGACAATTTTCCAGTCACTTTTGCCTCTAAATGTCTCTCTCATATTCTCCAGATCTTTACTTTTGTATGCTTGAGTTTCTGTCCCAAGTCATTCCTTCTGTCCTTGCCCTCCCTTATAGAAAATGCTAAAGAACTGCAAAATACAGCACATGCATAATTTCATTTTCTCCTTGGAGGGGAGATGTTAGAGCTCAGCAGCTGAAGCCCACCCTTTGTCTGATGTATTTATTCTGAAGCTAAGGAAACACTTCAAATATTGTAGTCAATGGTGAGAAAGGAGCAAGATCTTACCTTGAAGTACAGTCTTAGAGCAAGCAGCTGAACCCTTGCTTCATTCTTCTCCCTGGAGAAATAGTTGTCTGATCCCTCAAGAGTCCCACTGCAATATATACCCGGTGATAAATCTGCCCCTTTTCATAAAAAAAAAAGGGAAACTCACAGAAAAGAGAGGATTTCTATTGTTATTCAGGGGAGATTTGTTCATGTCTGCCTGGAAATGGGGTGACAATTGTTATTTGTTATTTCCTCAGGATTTCTCCCAAGTTTGCTGACTTGCAGCATCACATGTCAGAAGCAGATAACTGTGTCTGTGATTTCCCTTTCCATTTCCTCATTCCCCATGGGGGACTGCCACCCCTGCCTCAGCACCTATATGTGTTTCTGTTCACAGCAGACCATCTCTGGTGGCATTAGACCAACCCAGCCTGTCTCTGAGTACGCACAGATGTTGTAGAGCTGTTGGAACAGGTCCAGAGGAGAGCCATGAAGATGATCAGAGGGCTGGAGCACCTCTCTTACGAAGAAAAGTTGAGAGAGCTGGGCTTATTTAGCTTGGAGAAGAGAAGGCTCTGGGGAGACCTCATTGCAGCCTTCCAGTACTTGAAGGGAGTAAGTAATAAACAGGAGGGAAAGTGACTTTTGACATGGGCAGAGTGATAGGACCAGGGGAAATGGTTTTAAACTAAGAGAGGGAAGATTTAGGGTAGATATTAGGTGGAAATTTTTCACCCAGAGGGTGGTCAGATGCTGGCCCAGGTTGCCCAGAGAAGCTGTGGCTGCTCCTCCCTGGAAGTGTTGAAGGTCAGGTTAGATGAGGCTTTGAGCAACCTGGTCTAGTGGAAGGTGTCCCTGCTGATGGCAGGGGGGTTGGAACTGGATGATCTTTAAGGTCCCTTCCAACCCAAACCATTCTATGATTCTATGAATCATCAGAAATGGGTATGACAAAAGTCAGGGACTCTAAAAAGGGTCCTTTCTCTGAGCTCAACGTTGGAGCAGAGTTCAAGGGATCCGGCAATATTTTGTATAGATTTTGATTAAAAGCTGCAGGGACCATGACTATTCTATCTTGAATTTTTAATTTCTATACAGATCTCTAGTCCCCACATGTCTGACCTTACATACCTCTGAACCCCAAAGGCTCAGTTTCTCTGATCTAGCAAATGCTCCCTCCTGTAGCCCAGTAACAGCATTGATGGGAAGCAGTTCCTTGTACTGGATTTCACTCCCTGAGCTCTGCCCTTGCCCTCTGAGTCAGATCCTGATACATTTTGTCAGTGCAAGAGCTTGGCCACTGAAAGCATGTCTTGAGGTATTGGAGCAATGGAATTCTACAGCTCTAGTTTAAAACGGCATTTGATGAACATTGCTGAAGAAGAATAGCAGTGCTGAGCTTGATGCCCAGGCAATCCTTGTTGGTCTTCTGTTTTTAACACAGCAAAGCATCAGCTCATGGTTGGAGGGCTGCCACTCTCAAAAAATCATTATATACAGAATCACAGAATTGTCTTGATTGGAAAAGCCCTTTAAGATCACTGAGTCCAATCATGAACCCAACACTGACCAGTCCCCGACTAACCCATGTCCCTCAGCACTATGTCTACACGACTCTTCAATCCCTCCAGGGATGGGAACCCCACTTCTGCCCTCATAGAGAGATGAACAGAGAAAGCAAGAAGACAGGCAGCCAACACTAAGTTTCTTCTTTCTTCAAAAAGGACTTAAAATAACCACAGTGAAAGAGTTAAGCAGCCAAAGCAGATACCATCTTAAGTAATACAATCAATACCCAGCTGTGATATCAAAAATCCAGTGGAAACATAGCTCAAGATTTCAAAAGGCCTGATGGCAAAATCCCACGCAGAGTCATTTGCAGCAAGCCAGCCTTGGATGACAAAAAGTTTTTCCATGTAACTAGCATCAGCAAAAGTTAACCTGGGTTAACTCTTAGAGTAGACCAGTGAAACTGTTTAAAATCCTTATGTGGGTACTCTTTTGGAAGTCCAGTTTAGTTGTGAAAGAATGAGCAGTGGGAATGAAACCAAACTCTTCCACTTTCCACATTTTTAATTAATCTAGGCAAACATTCCTGAGTGTATCAAAAAATGTACTGTATCTAAAATACAGATAACAATCCAGGAATACTGTCACAAAGAGTTGTTTGTTATAATCAGAATAAGTTTTGAACCTCTCATCCTACTCCTGAGGTCTATAAGATCATGCTTTTGCATTTCACTGATTTATATAAAAAATTGTGCTCTAATGCTTAATAACTGGCACTATTCTGCCCTTCATGTCAGTGTAGGCAGTGCCTATGTGTTGTCCAGAGCTGTGCACTTTCTGGATGGAGAGGTGATATGAGTGATGTTGAATGAGCTCTCCTGCAGGCCAGCTCCCATGTGGTCTGTTCTGTAAGACAAATCTCCATTTCTTCAACTTGTAAAGGTCAGAGATGGAAAAATCCTATTGGATCCTCCAATCTTCTCCCACTTGGGAGCCCAGAGATTCATAGATAAAATAGTTCCAATAATTTTTCCATGTTATGGTTGAAAAGAAACAGAACTTGCAGCACTTTTATAGGGAAAGTGTCTCTAATTCCAGATCTGGCTTCTCCATGAGGATGTTCTCCTGATTTCTACATCAGTTTTCTTTCTATCAGATGCTAATGACCACAGCCCAACCTCCTGCTCAAAGCAGGGTATGCCATGAGGTAGCCACCCAAATGCAGGGAAATCCAAATACCTTTTCTGACTGCTGTGCAAGAAAAAGGGGATTTTGAACCAGCAGTGTCAGAGGAGGGGACTATTTCTACTGCAGAAAAAGGTGCCACCAAAGCCTTCTCTTGAATCTTCAGCCCCCATGGAAGAAGCGAATGAATACCCAGAGAGATGTTAAGTAGTTTGAGCAGTGCAGGTCTTCAGGAAAGAGTAAATCACAGCACCAGAAGCCAAGTGGGCATGGGAAAACAAAATGCAAGGAGGAGAAACATCGCTTGGACATGTGAATCGAGGAGACATATGCTGTTCTGGGCTGTTCTCCTTAGAGGGCAGCAAAGATCCCAGTATCCCATGGCCACAGTCAAGACCTGAACATGTCTGGACGCTGGACATGCTGCCCTCATTGACCTCTGTGTCACCTCTGTTTTTGAGAGGTACTCTGCTGATGTCTGTGAGGGCAGAGAGGGAGTGTAGACACCCTGGGGCCAACACACTCTTTTGCAACAACCAGGATGCTGAGACACAAACATCTCACCCTACTGCTATACCAAGCATGTTCACCCTTGCCACATGTTCAAATGAGTGTGAGCTTCAAATGAGGGTTGAAAAACTGACCCAGACCAAAGATTTGAGGTGCCCAGCAGTGGCAGCAGCTGCTTCTTCTGTCCCTCACCAGTATCCCAGAAGCGGTCTCAAAGCAGCTCTGCTGTGCAGCTCTCTGTTAAGGAACATGGTTCATCTCCCATGCAAACAACACAACCCTTATCCACAGCCATATAAAAAATATAAAATTTATAGAGAAAATTTAGGAAAAAGATGAGGATGTAAAAGATTTACTAGGTTGTCTAATCCCTCCAAGGAGAACGGGTGTATATTATTAGTTTTAAACAATTAATCTTGAGCTATTCTTCTACACAACATGCTAAATGTTGTTGACTTAGGGCAATCCTTGTGTTGTAGAGACAAATGTGCTCAGTCCATCCTTTCCCCATAAGGATCAAGCAGTGTTTTTAATATATTACAGTTCAGCTTAAAGAGCTGGCACATGATTTGGGTAACTTTAGTTATATTAACTCCACGAGACCAAGTGCCACGGTCCCTGTGCATGCAAAGCAGGTAACACTTGGTGACAATGGGGTCTCCTCCTTGTCACTGAGGAAGCATCACCCTGCTAGAAATACTCACCAGCTGAGAGCTGTTGGGTTGCCTGTGGTTACTTTCACTCAGTTTCATTCAGCTTTGGAGAATGAAAATCAGTCTGTTATTTTCACTTTTGTTTCTCATGCAGCAGCACGGGGTCCGCTGGGGAGGCTTAGGCAAGAAATGAAACCCCTCGCCACAGATGCACGTCAGTACTTCTGTGGGTTGGCTGTTGATGGATGAAGAGACAGCAGCAAGGAAAAAGCAGAAAATTTGCCTGGGAGCAGAGGTAAAATGCAGGTGGATAAAAGCAGTGATGTAATATTGATTGAGAAGGAAAATAAGGACGTTGTGTTTGTAGCTATCCTACCACACAGAAATCTTAAAATAATCTTATATAAAATCTTACAAAGGAAGATATAATAAGATACCCATTCCCAAGATCTCTATAGAATCACAGAATGGTTTGGATTGGAAGGGACCTTAAAGATCATCTAGTTTCAATCCCCCTGCCATCAGCAGGGACACCTTCCACTAGATCAGGTTGCTCAAAGCCTCATCCAGCCTGGCCTTCAACACTTCCAGGGAGGGGGCATCCACAACTTCCTTGGGCAACCTGTTCCAATGTCTGACCACCCTCACAGTGAAGAACTTCTTCCTAATAACTAATCTAAACCTGCCCTCTTTCAGCTTAAAAATCTATATATGGGATTCATACATCCTAGCTCAAGCATTTGAAAAACAGATTTCCAGATCTGCCCTTTCTAGTCTATGGAGAGAGAAAAAGGTGTCTCCAGAGATTAGTTCACGTTGTCCCAAATTAGGCAAATGTAAAATGTGAAACTGTGTAAAATAGTTCCAGTTGAAGTGTTGAGTATAAAGGCAGTCTAAGCTGATAGCTCGGTTACATATATCTGACTTTTAAATACTTAAAGCCTTGCACAATAAATCCATCCCCTCTTTTGGTGACTCTGGTGTTGGAGTATATCTGGAAAAGCATTGCAGGCCAAGTCACATCATCACTGGGGTCATGTCTCCAGGTTTTGAAGCAGCTTTTTCCCACGTACCCAGGAAGAAGCTCTGTTCTGATTTTCATACACTGTGGTATGAAAATCAGCAGTGAACTTCTGTGTCTTAACACCTTTTGTGGACTAGAAGTGGTTGCAGATGCAGCCCAGGTTATGTCAGACAGATGGGGTTTCCCATAGAAAAAAAAAATCAAAAATGTTTGCTATAAATTCAAGAAACTCAACCCTGTGACTCAGGGTGAGGAAGGCTGGCTTCTTCCTGAGTTTATGGTGCTGCACTAAAAAGGGTGAGTGTTGAATCAATGGGGAAATCCCACCAGTAAGGTCAGGGCTGGGTGTTCAGGGATGAAGGAGGTGTACGCTCACAAGAGGAGAAAGAGGGACCACCCACATTTGGGTCAGTAAGCACAGATCACTCCTGACTAGATCTTCCTAGCAATGGCTCCTTGCATGGCCTGGACCATGAAATATTAGCACCAAAGGGGAGGTCTGAACAGATCAGGGATCTGTCCTTTTGCATTTTCTGGGGCTCATGAGACCTCCTTTCTTCCATCCCTCCAGTTTGCTTCTCTGTCAAAGGTCTCCCTCATTCAACTCAGCAGCACAGTGGCTTCACTGCTATAACCAAAATAGTCAACTCCAGCCTTCAGCACAGCCTGTCAAGGTGATTTGGTGAGAAAATATACTTTTCCTGCAAGCTTGGAGCACATCCCATGGCACCTACTCCAGGTTTTTCTCACCTTTATGGGCAGCAGGTCACTCACCTCCAGCAAGGTGCAAACTTTATCTGGAGAAAAACAGCAGCACCAAGCCAATGTGCTGCTCTGGTTGACTGCTGGTCGTGTTGACAGCAAGGCAAATGTAGGGGGTAGTAGGTTGGACTGGAAAGTAGTAGGTTGGACTGGGGTAGTAGGTTGGGTTGGAAAGTATCTCACAACCTGCAGTTGTTCCTCAGGTAAAATGGAAGTCCTGAGACATTAAAGCAACTCTTGAGCTTGAATGTGTGGGATTTTGTTCCTTCCACCATGAAGTGATAAAAGCATACTTCTTCATAAGCTGTAGCAACACTCACAACTGTGCTTTGATTTCATGAAAGGGTTGGTCTGTATGGAAACTAATCCATGCTGTGGTTTCATACTGATATATTTTTAAGAGGATTAAATATATTTACTTATTAATACATCTTGTTCATTAAGCCTCCTTTGATTTCTCTTCCTGGAAGATGTTTTTATATTAGGGCCAGGATTTTACCATGTATGTGGACTCCCAAATCCTGTTGAGACTTGACTGGTCTGGAGCTGCTCTGAGATATGCTACCAAGTTGGTCAGAGGTGTGGGGCACACACCTTAGGAAAATAAGTCGAGGGATTCAGGCTTGTTGAGTCTGGCAAAGGGGAGGCTGAAGGGCAGCCCAGTAGCTGCCTACAGCTACTCAGAAGGGCAAAGATAATGAAGTCAAGCTCTTTGTGGTAGAATCAGACACTCTAACAAAGGGCACCAGCCACAGACTGCGGCTTGGGAGGTGCAGGTTGGACAGCAGGATAACAAATGCCTCTAGGCAGGTAGTACAGCGCTGTGACAGGTTGTTGGGAAATGACAAATGATGACTTGCAGAGGTGACTCAAGGACTAGCTGGATGAAATCACAGCTAAGCTGGTCTAGAGCTGACAGTGCTTCCGCTTTAAGCAGGAGGTTGAATTAGAGTCCTCCAGCTGATGTTTCCAACTAACATTTCTATGACCCTATGGTAGATGCACCTCCCATCTTCCCCCCTCCCCACCCTGTGGGGACACACTCAGATACTGTCTGGTGAAGGGGCTGGAGAACAAGCCTTATGAGGAGCAGCTGAGGGAACTGGGGTTGTTGAGCCTGGAGAAAAGAAGGCTGAGGGGAGACCTTCTCACTCTCTACAACTCCCTGAAAGGAGGGTGTAGCAAGGCGGGTGTTTGTCTTTTCTCTCAAGTAACTGGTGACAGAACAAGAGGAAATGGCCTCAAGTTGTGGCAGGGGAGGTACAGATTGGATGTCAGGAAAAACGTCTTCACTGAAAGGGTCATCAGGCACTGGAATGGGCTACCTAGAGAGGTGGTTGAGTCCCCATCCCTGGAGGTATTTAAAAGATGGGTAGATGAGGTGCTCAGAGATATGGTTTAGTAGTGGACAGGTATGGTTGGACTCGATCATCTCAAAGGTCTTTTCCAAGCAAACAATTCTATGATTCTATGAAAACTGTAACAAGGCAGTAGATGGCCAAATTCCCTGGTCCTGAGAGTTGTACATTAAAGTCTTTCTACAGCCCAAAGCCACAAAGAACGTACCACATACCTCAGGGAGCCAAGAGAAGGGTATGTTTCCAGATACCTGGTTCAGACTCCTCTGGGGGATAGATGCCAACCAGATGAGACCCCATCAGCTCATCTTCTTCCACAATCAGACACTGAAGATATCCAATGGTCTCTGCACCAATCCAGCTCCTCTGCTAGCCATCCAAAATCACCTCACTGTGAGAACTGTGCTTCAGCTGCTCAGCAGCCCTAGGTTGGCCCTCTCTGTGATAAACACAGGCTGTGTTACTGTGTATTAATTATGCTGAGAGTAATTAGCAGTTACGTCAACATGAAGATTTCCAGTTAGGCTGCTGGCTCACTCTATATGGAAATTAGGTTGTTGGTTGTGAATGGAAATGTGTCAGACTAAACTCCAGAGGAAAAGCCTCATCACTAATTAGAAAGAGCAGCTCATTCGCTCAGGGTTGTGCTTTGAGTCGTCTCTTCTGGACTTTGCATCCTCTGAAGCCCATAGATGTGGCATGACAGGAAGAGCCAGCTGTCCATGGCGGGCAGCCCTGATCTTCACCTCTGAAGATGTCAACTCAAGTTGTTCAGTGCTCGCTGCCTCTAGCCAGAGGAGATGTGATAATGCTGCATGGCAGGAGGGTGGCAGATCCTGCCGAAATACAGGCATCATCTTCTATTAAGAGACAGAAGCTGTGATTTAAGAGAAAGCCCTCTGAGATGCTGAAGCTGCTGAGAGACCTAATTCCTGTTCAGTATAATCTTAACTATGTGTTTTGTCATTTTATCTATCTGTGACTTCCTTGCCATTGGCAAAAACCCCAGACTTCTAAGCAAACAGATCCTTCTTTCATAAGTCTTGCTCAGTGCTCATGCTCATTGAATCCTGAATATATTTGTGATAAAAGGATTCAGCAGTAACACTTAGCTTTTGGGAAGGTGATAAAACCACCAGGTATTAAGTGCTAAAATGCCATTAGGAGGTTGATCTTCAGGAGTTCATTCAACAAGCTTACTAAGTTTAAATTAGGATCTGTGTTTAAGAAAACATAAGCAAACAGCCTGCTGTTCCCAGCTGCAGGATGATAGTTTTTCTTACAGTGGACAAGGAGCACGAGCCAGTCACTTAAGTTGAGTGCACATGATGGGAGATCAGCATAAGACCCTATTTTGATTGCCTAGGACTTAAGAAGTTCATGTTTTCCAAGTGCATTTCAAGGATGTATATGTTAAAGATTTTGAATAAATCTAAAATCAACAAAGTCTGCTCTCTACTACCTGCTATTTAAAGTTTGCACCTGGAATATAAGCTGAGGACCAGTGGGAATAGAGAGGCAGCGCTCAGATACAGAGGCTGAGAGCTGCATCACGTTGTGTGAGTGAAGAAAGTAGCCAAGACTCAAATCCTGTCCAGGAACATTTCCTAATTAAGCTGCATTCACAAGAAACTGGCCTTTGAAGCCAGACTAACACAAACAATTGCAATAACCCACTCCTAGCTCACTCCATCAAAATGACTCAGACTTCCAGATTTGCTTCTGAAGATCTGTTTGATGGCCAAGCAGGATTTGTCTTGTTGAAGAGCTCAGCACTCCCTTTATAGTCAATAAAAGATGAATACACATTTCCAGGGCACACTTCATAGCAGGCAGATGAAGTGAATTATACTATAAAAGTGTTTATTTATCTCTGATGACTATAAGGGATCCCAGAGTGACAAGCTCTGATTTACACATCTAAGATCACACAAGATGAGTCCCACTTCATGTTGCCATCTCTATATATGTGATGTCTATTCTACATTACTTACTTAGCCAAAGCATAACATAAAAATACACAAACTATCCTTTTTCAAAGCCTCTTCCTTATGGACAGACCTCTGACGCAAACAATCCCTCCTCATTCATTCTCATGACCTTGACTTGTCGGCAGGGAAGGAGGAGGAGGAATTTCAGGGCAGTTTTGTAACCCTCCTGCGTGGCAGGGTGCTCTCTTGAGAGCACAACAGAAAAGTAACTGGTCTAGTAAGGAATAGGAGGGAAGGAACCACTTCATGCAATTCAGTCTTAATGTTCTGAGATCCAGTCATTTCTTGTGGTTGAAGAAGCCAGCAGAGGATGAGGACCAGAGATATCTCTTTCTTACTTGTTGGCAGGGTTGACTGGGTTTAGAGTAGTGCTCTACATATTACTCAAGCCTAAAATAGCTGTTAGCAAAATCACCTAGCGTGAAGATGAGCTCATGTTAAACTAGCTATGGGCTAGATGCAAATTCGGGGTGCTTGAGAAGTGAACTCAAAAGTTGTTTGTGCAGGTGACTTGTTCTGAGTCAGACCTCCTGCTAGACCAACAGGTAGCTCGTGGATGCAGTGGAGCAAGTCAAGAGTCAGTTTATGCCTGCTCTAGGCTGACTCTTCCCCTTGTGATGCAGCCTTACCCTGCAACACTCATTTTTTTTTCAGCCCAGGTAGATGACCTCAGAGGGCTGAGCACAACACAGGAGGACCACTGATGCTTCCTTTGTGGCCTGGCCTTCTGCTGGAGATACCACTTCTTGGAACATGGACATTGTCAACAGGATGTGTGAGAAAATCCTGAGTTTTGACTCTATAGATGAAGAATTCAACGCTCATTTTCACTTCCAGTGAAATATTTCAGCTTACAGCATGCCGAAATCATGTTTCCTATAAAAATATACCTATGTCTATAATAAGCAAGTGGGGAAATTTGAATTGGGTATTTCCAGGAGTATGTCAACAAGATACGGTGAGTCACGAACTGTGGTAAGCTAAACTCAGCATTTCCTTTGTTTTGTGGGTTTCTGCACCAACGTGGTTTGAAAGTGTTGTATACGGGCAGCACTCGTCTTTCCAAGTAGGAGACAAAGGAATGGGAATGTGGTGGGCTGATGGGTCTGCAGGTCCAACCTAAGCAGGGTGAGAAAATGAGCCATAGTAATGGGCAAATTCTTCAGTGATGAACAAAGATTTTTCTCAAACAGAGGAAGACAAGAACCTAGCACGGAAATGCAGACACCTGCAGGCAGCCAGCTCAGACCTCACCTCAGCTGGCTCTTTGATGCCTTTTCCAAGATGAAGGTGCTTCCCTAGAACATGAAATTCACAGCAAGGACCAACTGCCAGGACCCATCTCTCAGCAGGGCATATTTGCTGTGGCAGAGGAGGTGGCTGATATGGTTAAAGAAGCATTGGGCATCAGCAGTCTTGTGTCTAGGCAAGCTGCAACAGCAGCTGACCTGCAGTCCAGCATATGGGTCTAACCAGAGGCTGTTTCTCTCTTGAAAAGCAAAAGCAGAAATATCTGCTGACATCAGTGAGGAAATCAGCCCAGCAAAACTGTTTTATAGGAGATGCATCTGAAATCCAGACTGGCTGATAAGAGGCAGATCCCATTAGTAATAAATCTTTGGAGGTTTTCTTAGGTGTTTCTGCATGTTTAATCTTCGGGGTTGGACCACACCTGGTTGCCCTCACTGCATGTCTAGAAAAAGGATGGTAGAAAAAGTCATATTCAGCAGTTCTCAGTATAGCCTGCTATGCCTGGGTAAACCAAGAGTAAAGGCCACTAGCAGCATTTAGGAGTGGGGAACCCTACATCAGAAGCACACCAACCTCATGGTGGAGGTAACGGGGTGCAAAGGGGTGGGCTTGCTCAAACTGTCCAACGTCAACACTTGGAGACACCATAAAATTTAGGATGGTGATGACCTTGAGCAGCCTTATCTAGCACTGATGTTAGATCTGCTGCAAGCAGAAGTTTGGGCTTTGCAGAGCTCCCTTCCAACCTCAGTCTCTCCATGATGATCTTTTTGTTCTTGCCTTGGTTTCACAAGTTGTGAAGTGAAGCTTCAGCAAAAAAAAAAACCAAATCTGTGTCTCGGTGTGTGGATACAGACCCCACAGGAGCAATGAATGAGGAGGCTGACCTGGAATTTGCCACCTACACCTCTCTTTTTTCTCCCTTGAACTACTATGTCTGCAAAAAAATAGAAGCCTGTTAAAAAAGAAAAAAAAACAAAAACCAACCAACAACCAAACAAAAAACCAACCACCTTCCTGTGGCTACAGAGGGTGCTACAGCACCCAAAGGAGGTGAAGGGGAAGGAGTCAGCGTGAAGTCAAGTCCAACCTCAAATGTTAAAAGGCAAATCTTTATAAAACCATGGGCATTATGAAAAAGATCTGCAGAGTTATTAAAAATAAGATCAAAATACAGGTCAATGTGGGTAAGGCTGGAGCAATAAGAAGGTAAGAAAATACCAGATTTAGTGCTTGGTTTCTATGTCCTGGTTCTTGTTTTTAAGTCAGCCACAAACCTAAATCACAGAAATCAGCATAAAACACATCATCTGATACTTTTCAGTTTTTTTCAGTGGTAAAAAATAAATAAATAAAATTCTGATAAGTGCAGAGCTGTTACCATCAGCCCTAACACAGTATCCTGGGAGGTGAAAAACACAGGAAACACAACACTGACGATGCCACTCTTTCTTTTTGTCCCACTCTCACACTTAACTCCCGGATATTCCTTGTGGACAATGAGAGATGCTTTATTTGGAAAGCACTTTGGGGTTAGTGGTGCAAATTTGTCATTAAAATGCATGCATTTATTTAATAGAAACCTTTTAAAACATAATTCTTCTGCAGGATTCAAACAGGTAACACCCCTCTTTATTGTAACCTAGGGCAACTGCTCAGCCAGATTATTCCATTACAGAGCTGATCTCTCCTAAAGATCACAGGTGCCCTCCAGCTATTTGGGTATGATTTGTCAGTGCTTAGAACATGAAGTCTTCTGCTCATCTGAGATTCTTTCTCTGTGTGTCATGCTGTATATTGAATTTCTATTTTTGCTCTTGGAAATCACTCCAATGTTCAGAAGAGAAAATAGAGGAAAGGACTTAAAGATATTGTTTACTCTCAATCTACTCCTTCATGCTCTAAATTATTTTCATTTAGCATCCATTCAGGCAGCTCATCTAGGTAGCCTTTAAAAGACTGCACGTTGTTTATTCTCAGTCATCCAAACAAACTGGCCTGCAGGAACAATCTGTCCCCGAAGATAAGTAAATAACATCTATTAATGGCAGATAAAAACTCGTAGCTTTATTGGTTTCTCTACCAGTCATGGACTGACATTCTAGTAGAAGATGATTTTCAGTGCAAGTTACAAACATTGCAATTATTTTGATTTCATTCTTGCAATTAATTGCAAAAAGGTTGGATAACATTATTGATAAACTGAAAAAAAAAAAAAAGGCAGTATGCAGAATTTCTTTATCTGCCTTCTGTCCCTTGATGTTTAAAGGCAAAACACACACAGACACTAAGTATTAAAAACTCTGGACTTTTTGTTTCCTGACTATATTATTTGAACAAAACTCATCCTTAAAGTCCCACCTTCCCAGCCTGAAAGCTGTCAGGCTTTCTGCAATGGCAGAATCACAGAATCATTAAGGCTGGAAAAGATCTCTAAGATCATCCAGTCCAACTGTCAACTCATCACCACCCTATTCCAACTGTCAGCTCATCATCACCATGTCCACTAAACCATGTCCCTGAGTGTTACATACACAGGTTTCTTGAGCACCTGCAGGGATGGTGACTCCACCACTTCCATGGGCAGCCTGTTCCAATGTCTGACCACTCTTTTGGAGAAGAAATTTTTCATAATATCCAACCTGAACCTCCCCTGGTACAACTTGAGGCCATTACCTCTCATGCTATCGCTGGTTGCCTGGGAGAAGAGACCAACACCCACCTCTCTCCACCCTCCTTTCAGGGAGCTGGACAGAGCCAGAAGGTCTCCCCTCAGCCTCCTTTTCTCCAGGCTCAACAACCTCAGTTCTCTCAGCCGTGAACTCATCACACTTGTGCTCCAGACCCTTCCCCAGCTCTGTTGCCCTTCTCAGGACACGCTCCAGCACCTCCATGTCCTTGGAGTGAGGGGCCCAAAACTGAACCCAGCACTTGAGGTGTGGCCTCATTGGTGCCCAGTAGAAGGGGATGATCACCTCCCTATTCCTG